>NW_028153807.1:0-82409 GCF_964211835.1 Anser anser
GTTATGTTGGAAACTCGAAGAAAGGTCAGGTGTACCAAAGGCTCCGCTGAGAGCCTTTTGGAGGCAGAAAGTGGCACGTACGTGTTGAGGCTAACTCGGGTCAGCTTCTTGTGCGGTTAGGGCTTATGTTTAGGGTTGTTAGAAAGAGTGAAGACGCAGGTCCTGTGGTGTGGGTTGCGTAAAGGCTCCCCAGGGAGTTCAGGTGTACCCAAAGGCATCGCTGAGAGCACTTTTGGATGGCAGAAAGTTGCACTGCTACGTGTTTTTTCGGGTCTAACTCGGGTTCAGCTTCTTGTTGCGGTTAGGGTTATGTTTAGGGATGTTAGGAAAGAGTGAAGACGCAGAGTCCTGTTGAGTGGGGTTGCGTAAAGGCTCCCCAGGAGTTCAGGTGTAAGGGTTATGTTTAGGCAGTTGTTAGGAAAGGTGAAGACGCAGAGTCCTGTTGAGTGTGGGGTGCGTAAAGGCTCCCCCAGGGAGTTCAAGGTGTACCCAAAGGCTTCCGCTGAGAGCACTTTTGATGGCAGAAAGTGGCACCGTACGGTGTTTTTTGGGTCTAACTCGGGTTCAGCTTCTTGTTGCGGTTAGGGTTATGTTTAGGGTTGTTAGGAAAGAGTGAAGACGCAGAGTCCTGTTGAGTGTGGGGTTGCGTAAAGCTCCCCCAGGGAGTTCAGGTGTACCCAAAGGCTTCCGCTGAGAGCACTTTTGGATGGCAGAAAGTGGCACCGTACGTGTTTTTTCGGGTCTAACTCGGGTTCAGCTTCTTGTTGCGGTTAGGGTTATGTTTAGGGTTGTTAGGAAAGAGTGAAGACGCAGAGTCCTGTTGAGTGTGGGGTTGCGTAAAGGCTCCCCCAGGGAGTTCAGGTGTACCCAAAGGCTTCCGCTGAGAGCACTTTTGGATGGCAGAAAGTGGCACCGTACGTGTTTTTTCGGGTCTAACTCGGGTTCAGCTTCTTGTTGCGGTTAGGGTTATGTTTAGGGTTGTTAGGAAAGAGTGAAGACGCAGAGTCCTGTTGAGTGTGGGGTTGCGTAAAGGCTCCCCAGGGAGTTCAGGTGTACCCAAAGGCTTCCGCTGAGAGCACTTTTGGATGGCAGAAAGTGGCACCGTACGTGTTTTTTCGGGTCTAACTCGGGTTCAGCTTCTTGTTGCGGTTAGGGTTATGTTTAGGGTTGTTAGGAAAGAGTGAAGACGCAGAGTCCTGTTGAGTGTGGGGTTGCGTAAAGGCTCCCCCAGGGAGTTCAGGTGTACCCAAAGGCTTCCGCTGAGAGCACTTTTTGATGGCAGAAAGTGGCACCGTACGTGTTTTTTCGGGTCTAACTCGGGTTCAGCTTCTTGTTGCGGTTAGGGTTATGTTTAGGGTTGTTAGGAAAGAGTGAAGACGCAGAGTCCTGTTGAGTGTGGGGTTGCGTAAAGGCTCCCCCAGGGAGTTCAGGTGTACCCAAAGGCTTCCGCTGAGAGCACTTTTTGATGGCAGAAAGTGGCACCGTACGTGTTTTTTCGGGTCTAACTCGGGTTCAGCTTCTTGTTGCGGTTAGGGTTATGTTTAGGGTTGTTAGGAAAGAGTGAAGACGCAGAGTCCTGTTGAGTGTGGGGTTGCGTAAAGGCTCCCCCAGGGAGTTCAGGTGTACCCAAAGGCTTCCGCTGAGAGCACTTTTTGATGGCAGAAAGTGGCACCGTACGTGTTTTTTCGGGTCTAACTCGGGTTCAGCTTCTTGTTGCGGTTAGGGTTATGTTTAGGGTTGTTAGGAAAGAGTGAAGACGCAGAGTCCTGTTGAGTGTGGGGTTGCGTAAAGGCTCCCCCAGGGAGTTCAGGTGTACCCAAAGGCTTCCGCTGAGAGCACTTTTGGATGGCAGAAAGTGGCACCGTACGTGTTTTTTCGGGTCTAACTCGGGTTCAGCTTCTTGTTGCGGTTAGGGTTATGTTTAGGGTTGTTAGGAAAGAGTGAAGACGCAGAGTCCTGTTGAGTGTGGGGTTGCGTAAAGGCTCCCCCAGGGAGTTCAGGTGTACCCAAAGGCTTCCGCTGAGAGCACTTTTGGATGGCAGAAAGTGGCACCGTACGTGTTTTTCGGGTCTAACTCGGGTTCAGCTTCTTGTTGCGGTTAGGGTTATGTTTAGGGTTGTTAGGAAAGAGTGAAGACGCAGAGTCCTGTTGAGTGTGGGGTTGCGTAAAGGCTCCCCCAGGGAGTTCAGGTGTACCCAAAGGCTTCCGCTGAGAGCACTTTTTGATGGCAGAAAGTGGCACCGTACGTGTTTTTTCGGGTCTAACTCGGGTTCAGCTTCTTGTTGCGGTTAGGGTTATGTTTAGGGTTGTTAGGAAAGAGTGAAGACGCAGAGTCCTGTTGAGTGTGGGGTTGCGTAAAGGCTCCCCCAGGGAGTTCAGGTGTACCCAAAGGCTTCCGCTGAGAGCACTTTTTGATGGCAGAAAGTGGCACCGTACGTGTTTTTTCGGGTCTAACTCGGGTTCAGCTTCTTGTTGCGGTTAGGGTTATGTTTAGGGTTGTTAGGAAAGAGTGAAGACGCAGAGTCCTGTTGAGTGTGGGGTTGCGTAAAGGCTCCCCCAGGGAGTTCAGGTGTACCCAAAGGCTTCCGCTGAGAGCACTTTTGATGGCAGAAAGTGGCACCGTACGTGTTTTTTCGGGTCTAACTCGGGTTCAGCTTCTTGTTGCGGTTAGGGTTATGTTTAGGGTTGTTAGGAAAGAGTGAAGACGCAGAGTCCTGTTGAGTGTGGGGTTGCGTAAAGGCTCCCCAGGGAGTTCAGGTGTACCCAAAGGCTTCCGCTGAGAGCACTTTTGGATGGCAGAAAGTGGCACCGTACGTGTTTTTTCGGGTCTAACTCGGGTTCAGCTTCTTGTTGCGGTTAGGGTTATGTTTAGGGTTGTTAGGAAAGAGTGAAGACGCAGAGTCCTGTTGAGTGTGGGGTTGCGTAAAGGCTCCCCCAGGGAGTTCAGGTGTACCCAAAGGCTTCCGCTGAGAGCACTTTTGGATGGCAGAAAGTGGCACCGTACGTGTTTTTTCGGGTCTAACTCGGGTTCAGCTTCTTGTTGCGGTTAGGGTTATGTTTAGGGTTGTTAGGAAAGAGTGAAGACGCAGAGTCCTGTTGAGTGTGGGGTTGCGTAAAGGCTCCCCCAGGGAGTTCAGGTGTACCCAAAGGCTTCCGCTGAGAGCACTTTTGGATGGCAGAAAGTGGCACCGTACGTGTTTTTTCGGGTCTAACTCGGGTTCAGCTTCTTGTTGCGGTTAGGGTTATGTTTAGGGTTGTTAGGAAAGAGTGAAGACGCAGAGTCCTGTTGAGTGTGGGGTTGCGTAAAGGCTCCCCCAGGGAGTTCAGGTGTACCCAAAGGCTTCCGCTGAGAGCACTTTTGGATGGCAGAAAGTGGCACCGTACGTGTTTTTTCGGGTCTAACTCGGGTTCAGCTTCTTGTTGCGGTTAGGGTTATGTTTAGGGTTGTTAGGAAAGAGTGAAGACGCAGAGTCCTGTTGAGTGTGGGGTTGCGTAAAGGCTCCCCCAGGGAGTTCAGGTGTACCCAAAGGCTTCCGCTGAGAGCACTTTTTGATGGCAGAAAGTGGCACCGTACGTGTTTTTTCGGGTCTAACTCGGGTTCAGCTTCTTGTTGCGGTTAGGGTTATGTTTAGGGTTGTTAGGAAAGAGTGAAGACGCAGAGTCCTGTTGAGTGTGGGGTTGCGTAAAGGCTCCCCAGGGAGTTCAGGTGTACCCAAAGGCTTCCGCTGAGAGCACTTTTTGATGGCAGAAAGTGGCACCGTACGTGTTTTTTCGGGTCTAACTCGGGTTCAGCTTCTTGTTGCGGTTAGGGTTATGTTTAGGGTTGTTAGGAAAGAGTGAAGACGCAGAGTCCTGTTGAGTGTGGGGTTGCGTAAAGGCTCCCCCAGGGAGTTCAGGTGTACCCAAAGGCTTCCGCTGAGAGCACTTTTGGATGGCAGAAAGTGGCACCGTACGTGTTTTTTCGGGTCTAACTCGGGTTCAGCTTCTTGTTGCGGTTAGGGTTATGTTTAGGGTTGTTAGGAAAGAGTGAAGACGCAGAGTCCTGTTGAGTGTGGGGTTGCGTAAAGGCTCCCCCAGGGAGTTCAGGTGTACCCAAAGGCTTCCGCTGAGAGCACTTTTTGATGGCAGAAAGTGGCACCGTACGTGTTTTTTCGGGTCTAACTCGGGTTCAGCTTCTTGTTGCGGTTAGGGTTATGTTTAGGGTTGTTAGGAAAGAGTGAAGACGCAGAGTCCTGTTGAGTGTGGGGTTGCGTAAAGGCTCCCCCAGGGAGTTCAGGTGTACCCAAAGGCTTCCGCTGAGAGCACTTTTTGATGGCAGAAAGTGGCACCGTACGTGTTTTTTCGGGTCTAACTCGGGTTCAGCTTCTTGTTGCGGTTAGGGTTATGTTTAGGGTTGTTAGGAAAGAGTGAAGACGCAGAGTCCTGTTGAGTGTGGGGTTGCGTAAAGGCTCCCCCAGGGAGTTCAGGTGTACCCAAAGGCTTCCGCTGAGAGCACTTTTGGATGGCAGAAAGTGGCACCGTACGTGTTTTTTCGGGTCTAACTCGGGTTCAGCTTCTTGTTGCGGTTAGGGTTATGTTTAGGGTTGTTAGGAAAGAGTGAAGACGCAGAGTCCTGTTGAGTGTGGGGTTGCGTAAAGGCTCCCCCAGGGAGTTCAGGTGTACCCAAAGGCTTCCGCTGAGAGCACTTTTTGATGGCAGAAAGTGGCACCGTACGTGTTTTTTCGGGTCTAACTCGGGTTCAGCTTCTTGTTGCGGTTAGGGTTATGTTTAGGGTTGTTAGGAAAGAGTGAAGACGCAGAGTCCTGTTGAGTGTGGGGTTGCGTAAAGGCTCCCCCAGGGAGTTCAGGTGTACCCAAAGGCTTCCGCTGAGAGCACTTTTGGATGGCAGAAAGTGGCACCGTACGTGTTTTTTCGGGTCTAACTCGGGTTCAGCTTCTTGTTGCGGTTAGGGTTATGTTTAGGGTTGTTAGGAAAGAGTGAAGACGCAGAGTCCTGTTGAGTGTGGGGTTGCGTAAAGGCTCCCCCAGGGAGTTCAGGTGTACCCAAAGGCTTCCGCTGAGAGCACTTTTTGGATGGCAGAAAGTGGCACCGTACGTGTTTTTTCGGGTCTAACTCGGGTTCAGCTTCTTGTTGCGGTTAGGGTTATGTTTAGGGTTGTTAGGAAAGAGTGAAGACGCAGAGTCCTGTTGAGTGTGGGGTTGCGTAAAGGCTCCCCCAGGGAGTTCAGGTGTACCCAAAGGCTTCCGCTGAGAGCACTTTTTGATGGCAGAAAGTGGCACCGTACGTGTTTTTTCGGGTCTAACTCGGGTTCAGCTTCTTGTTGCGGTTAGGGTTATGTTTAGGGTTGTTAGGAAAGAGTGAAGACGCAGAGTCCTGTTGAGTGTGGGGTTGCGTAAAGGCTCCCCCAGGGAGTTCAGGTGTACCCAAAGGCTTCCGCTGAGAGCACTTTTTGATGGCAGAAAGTGGCACCGTACGTGTTTTTTCGGGTCTAACTCGGGTTCAGCTTCTTGTTGCGGTTAGGGTTATGTTTAGGGTTGTTAGGAAAGAGTGAAGACGCAGAGTCCTGTTGAGTGTGGGGTTGCGTAAAGGCTCCCCCAGGGAGTTCAGGTGTACCCAAAGGCTTCCGCTGAGAGCACTTTTTGATGGCAGAAAGTGGCACCGTACGTGTTTTTTCGGGTCTAACTCGGGTTCAGCTTCTTGTTGCGGTTAGGGTTATGTTTAGGGTTGTTAGGAAAGAGTGAAGACGCAGAGTCCTGTTGAGTGTGGGGTTGCGTAAAGGCTCCCCCAGGGAGTTCAGGTGTACCCAAAGGCTTCCGCTGAGAGCACTTTTGGATGGCAGAAAGTGGCACCGTACGTGTTTTTTCGGGTCTAACTCGGGTTCAGCTTCTTGTTGCGGTTAGGGTTATGTTTAGGGTTGTTAGGAAAGAGTGAAGACGCAGAGTCCTGTTGAGTGTGGGGTTGCGTAAAGGCTCCCCCAGGGAGTTCAGGTGTACCCAAAGGCTTCCGCTGAGAGCACTTTTTGATGGCAGAAAGTGGCACCGTACGTGTTTTTTCGGGTCTAACTCGGGTTCAGCTTCTTGTTGCGGTTAGGGTTATGTTTAGGGTTGTTAGGAAAGAGTGAAGACGCAGAGTCCTGTTGAGTGTGGGGTTGCGTAAAGGCTCCCCCAGGGAGTTCAGGTGTACCCAAAGGCTTCCGCTGAGAGCACTTTTTGATGGCAGAAAGTGGCACCGTACGTGTTTTTTCGGGTCTAACTCGGGTTCAGCTTCTTGTTGCGGTTAGGGTTATGTTTAGGGTTGTTAGGAAAGAGTGAAGACGCAGAGTCCTGTTGAGTGTGGGGTTGCGTAAAGGGCTCCCCCAGGGAGTTCAGGTGTACCCAAAGGCTTCCGCTGAGAGCACTTTTTGATGGCAGAAAGTGGCACCGTACGTGTTTTTTCGGGTCTAACTCGGGTTCAGCTTCTTGTTGCGGTTAGGGTTATGTTTAGGGTTGTTAGGAAAGAGTGAAGACGCAGAGTCCTGTTGAGTGTGGGGTTGCGTAAAGGCTCCCCCAGGGAGTTCAGGTGTACCCAAAGGCTTCCGCTGAGAGCACTTTTTGATGGCAGAAAGTGGCACCGTACGTGTTTTTTCGGGTCTAACTCGGGTTCAGCTTCTTGTTGCGGTTAGGGTTATGTTTAGGGTTGTTAGGAAAGAGTGAAGACGCAGAGTCCTGTTGAGTGTGGGGTTGCGTAAAGGCTCCCCCAGGGAGTTCAGGTGTACCCAAAGGCTTCCGCTGAGAGCACTTTTGGATGGCAGAAAGTGGCACCGTCCGTGTTTTTTCGGGTCTAACTCGGGTTCAGCTTCTTGTTGCGGTTAGGGTTATGTTTAGGGTTGTTAGGAAAGAGTGAAGACGCAGAGTCCTGTTGAGTGTGGGGTTGCGTAAAGGCTTCCCCAGGGAGTTCAGGTGTACCCAAAGGCTTCCGCTGAGAGCACTTTTGGATGGCAGAAAGTGGCACCGTACGTGTTTTTTCGGGTCTAACTCGGGTTCAGCTTCTTGTTGCGGTTAGGGTTATGTTTAGGGTTGTTAGGAAAGAGTGAAGACGCAGAGTTCTGTTGAGTGTGGGGTTGCGTAAAGGCTCCCCCAGGGAGTTCAGGTGTACCCAAAGGCTTCCGCTGAGAGCACTTTTTGATGGCAGAAAATGGCACCGTACGTGTTTTTTCGGGTCTAACTCGGGTTCAGCTTCTTGTTCCGGTTAGGGTTATGTTTAGGGTTGTTAGGAAAGAGTGAAGACGCAGAGTCCTGTTGAGTGTGGGGTTGCGTAAAGGCTCCCCCAGGGAGTTCAGGTGTTCCCAAAGGCTTCCGCTGAGAGCACTTTTTGATGGCAGAAAGTGGCACCGTACGTGTTTTTTTCGGGTCTAACTCGGGTTCAGCTTCTTGTTGCGGTTAGGGTTATGTTTAGGGTTGTTAGGAAAGAGTGAAGACGCAGAGTCCTGTTGAGTGTGGGGTTGCGTAAAGGCTCCCCCAGGGAGTTCAGGTGTAGCCAAAGGCTTCCGCTGAGAGCACTTTTGGATGGCAGAAAGTGGCACCGTACGTGTTTTTTCGGGTCTAACTCGGGTTCAGCTTCTTGTTGCGGTTAGGGTTATGTTTAGGGTTGTTAGGAAAGAGTGAAGACGCAGAGTCCTGTTGAGTGTGGGGTTGCGTAAAGGCTCCCCCAGGGAGTTCAGGTGTACCCAAAGGCTTCCGCTGAGAGCACTTTTTGATGGCAGAAAGTGGCACCGTCCGTGTTTTTTCGGGTCTAACTCGGGTTCAGCTTCTTGTTGCGGTTAGGGTTATGTTTAGGGTTGTTAGGAAAGAGTGAAGACGCAGAGTCCTGTTGAGTGTGGGGTTGCGTAAAGGCTCCCCCAGGGAGTTCAGGTGTACCCAAAGGCTTCCGCTGAGAGCACTTTTTGATGGCAGAAAGTGGCACCGTACGTGTTTTTTCGGGTCTAACTCGGGTTCAGCTTCTTGTTGCGGTTAGGGTTATGTTTAGGGTTGTTAGGAAAGAGTGAAGACGCAGAGTCCTGTTGAGTGTGGGGTTGCGTAAAGGCTCCCCCAGGGAGTTCAGGTGTACCCAAAGGCTTCCGCTCAGAGCACTTTTTGATGGCAGAAAGTGGCACCGTACGTGTTTTTTCGGGTCTAACTCGGGTTCAGCTTCTTGTTGCGGTTAGGGTTATGTTTAGGGTTGTTAGGAAAGAGTGAAGACGCAGAGTCCTGTTGAGTGTGGGGTTGCGTAAAGGCTCCCCCAGGGAGTTCAGGTGTACCCAAAGGCTTCCGCTGAGAGCACTTTTTGATGGCAGAAAGTGGCACCGTACGTGTTTTTTCGGGTCTAACTCGGGTTCAGCTTCTTGTTGCGGTTAGGGTTATGTTTAGGGTTGTTAGGAAAGAGTGAAGACGCAGAGTCCTGTTGAGTGTGGGGTTGCGTAAAGGCTCCCCCAGGGAGTTCAGGTGTACCCAAAGGCTTCCGCTGAGAGCACTTTTTGATGGCAGAAAGTGGCACCGTACGTGTTTTTTCGGGTCTAACTCGGGTTCAGCTTCTTGTTGCGGTTAGGGTTATGTTTAGGATTGTTAGGAAAGAGTGAAGACGCAGAGTCCTGTTGAGTGTGGGGTTGCGTAAAGGCTCCCCCAGGGAGTTCAGGTGTACCCAAAGGCTTCCGCTGAGAGCACTTTTTGATGGCAGAAAGTGGCACCGTACGTGTTTTTTCGGGTCTAACTCGGGTTCAGCTTCTTGTTGCGGTTAGGGTTATGTTTAGGGTTGTTAGGAAAGAGTGAAGACGCAGAGTCCTGTTGAGTGTGGGGTTGCGTAAAGGCTCCCCCAGGGAGTTCAGGTGTACCCAAAGGCTTCTGCTGAGAGCACTTTTTGATGGCAGAAAGTGGCACCGTACGTGTTTTTTCGGGTCTAACTCGGGTTCAGCTTCTTGTTGCGGTTAGGGTTATGTTTAGGGTTGTTAGGAAAGAGTGAAGACGCAGAGTCCTGTTGAGTGTGGGGTTGCGTAAAGGCTCCCCCAGGGAGTTCAGGTGTACCCAAAGGCTTCCGCTGAGAGCACTTTTGGATGGCAGAAAGTGGCACCGTACGTGTTTTTTCGGGTCTAACTCAGGTTCAGCTTCTTGTTGCGGTTAGGGTTATGTTTAGGGTTGTTAGGAAAGAGTGAAGACGCAGAGTCCTGTTGAGTGTGGGGTTGCGTAAAGGCTCCCCCAGGGAGTTCAGGTGTACCCAAAGGCTTCTGCTGAGAGCACTTTTTGATGGCAGAAAGTGGCACCGTACGTGTTTTTTCGGGTCTAACTCGGGTTCAGCTTCTTGTTGCGGTTAGGGTTATGTTTAGGGTTGTTAGGAAAGAGTGAAGACGCAGAGTCCTGTTGAGTGTGGGGTTGCGTAAAGGCTCCCCCAGGGAGTTCAGGTGTACCCAAAGGCTTCCGCTGAGAGCACTTTTGGATGGCAGAAAGTGGCACCGTACGTGTTTTTTCGGGTCTAACTCGGGTTCAGCTTCTTGTTGCGGTTAGGGTTATGTTTAGGGTTGTTAGGAAAGAGTGAAGACGCAGAGTCCTGTTGAGTGTGGGGTTGCGTAAAGGCTCCCCCAGGGAGTTCAGGTGTACCCAAAGGCTTCTGCTGAGAGCACTTTTTGATGGCAGAAAGTGGCACCGTACGTGTTTTTTCGGGTCTAACTCGGGTTCAGCTTCTTGTTGCGGTTAGGGTTATGTTTAGGGTTGTTAGGAAAGAGTGAAGACGCAGAGTCCTGTTGAGTGTGGGGTTGCGTAAAGGCTCCCCCAGGGAGTTCAGGTGTACCCAAAGGCTTCCGCTGAGAGCACTTTTTGATTGCAGAAAGTGGCACCGTACGTGTTTTTTCGGGTCTAACTCAGGTTCAGCTTCTTGTTCCGGTTAGGGTTATGTTTAGGGTTGTTAGGAAAGAGTGAAGACGCAGAGTCCTGTTGAGTGTGGGGTTGTGTAGAGGCTCCCCCAGGGAGTTCAGGTCTACCCAAAGGCTTCCGCTGAGAGCACTTTTTGATGGCAGAAAGTGGCACCGTACGTGTTTTTTCGGGTCTAACTCGGGTTGAGCTTCTTGTTGCGGTTAGGGTTATGTTTAGGGTTGTTAGGAAAGAGTGAAGACGCAGAGTCCTGTTGAGTGTGGGGTTGCGTAAAGGCTCCCCCAGGGAGTTCAGGTGTACCCAAAGGCTTCCGCTGAGAGCACTTTTTGATGGCAGAAAGTGGCACCGTACGTGTTTTTTCGGGTCTAACTCGGGTTGAGCTTCTTGTTGCGGTTAGGGTTATGTTTAGGGTTGTTAGGAAAGAGTGAAGACGCAGAGTCCTGTTGAGTGTGGGGTTGCGTAAAGGCTCCCCCAGGGAGTTCAGGTGTACCCAAAGGCTTCCGCTGAGAGCACTTTTGGATGGCAGAAAGTGGCACCGTACGTGTTTTTTCGGGTCTAACTCGGGTTCAGCTTCTTGTTGCGGTTAGGGTTATGTTTAGGGTTGTTAGGAAAGAGTGAAGACGCAGAGTCCTGTTGAGTGTGGGGTTGCGTAAAGGCTCCCCCAGGGAGTTCAGGTGTACCCAAAGGCTTCCGCTGAGAGCACTTTTTGATGGCAGAAAGTGGCACCGTACGTGTTTTTTCGATTCTAACTCGGGTTCAGCTTCTTGTTGCGGTTAGGGTTATGTTTAGGGTTGTTAGGAAAGAGTGAAGACGCAGAGTCCTGTTGAGTGTGGGGTTGCGTAAAGGCTCCCCCAGGGAGTTCAGGTGTACCCAAAGGCTTCCGCTGAGAGCACTTTTTGATGGCAGAAAGTGGCACCGTCCGTGTTTTTTCGGGTCTAACTCGGGTTCAGATTCTTGTTGCGGTTAGGGTTATGTTTAGGGTTGTTAGGAAAGAGTGAAGACGCAGAGTCCTGTTGAGTGTGGGGTTGCGTAAAGGCTCCCCCAGGGAGTTCAGGTGTACCCAAAGGCTTCCGCTGAGAGCACTTTTTGATGGCAGAAAGTGGCACCCTCCGTGTTTTTTCGGGTCTAACTCGGGTTGAGCTTCTTGTTGCGGTTAGGGTTATGCTTAGGGTTGTTAGGAAAGAGTGAAGACGCAGAGTCCTGTTGAGTGTGGGGTTGCGTAAAGGCTCCCCCAGGGAGTTCAGGTGTACCCAAAGGCTTCCGCTGAGAGCACTTTTTGATGGCAGAAAGTGGCACCGTATGTGTTTTTTCGGGTCTAACTCGGGTTCAGCTTCTTGTTGCGGTTAGGGTTATGTTTAGGGTTGTTAGGAAAGAGTGAAGACGCAGAGTCCTGTTGAGTGTGGGGTTGCGTAAAGGCTCCCCCAGGGAGTTCAGGTGTACCCAAAGGCTTCCGCTGAGAGCACTTTTGGATGGCAGAAAGTGGCACCGTACGTGTTTTTTCGGGTCTAACTCGGGTTCAGCTTCTTGTTGCGGTTAGGGTTATGTTTAGGGTTGTTAGGAAAGAGTGAAGACGCAGAGTCCTGTTGAGTGTGGGGTTGCGTAAAGGCTCCCCCAGGGAGTTCAGGTGTACCCAAAGGCTTCCGCTGAGAGCACTTTTTGATGGCAGAAAGTGGCACCGTACGTGTTTTTTCGGGTCTAACTCGGGTTCAGCTTCTTGTTGCGGTTAGGGTTATGTTTAGGGTTGTTAGGAAAGAGTGAAGACGCAGAGTCCTGTTGAGTGTGGGGTTGCGTAAAGGCTCCCCCAGGGAGTTCAGGTGTACCCAAAGGCTTCCGCTGAGAGCACTTTTTGATGGCAGAAAGTGGCACCGTCCGTGTTTTTTCGGGTCTAACTCGGGTTCAGCTTCTTGTTGCGGTTAGGGTTATGTTTAGGGTTGTTAGGAAAGAGTGAAGACGCAGAGTCCTGTTGAGTGTGGGGTTGCGTAAAGGCTCCCCCAGGGAGTTCAGGTGTACCCAAAGGCTTCCGCTGAGAGCACTTTTTGATGGCAGAAAGTGGCACCGTCCGTGTTTTTTCGGGTCTAACTCGGGTTCAGCTTCTTGTTGCGGTTAGGGTTATGTTTAGGGTTGTTAGGAAAGAGTGAAGACGCAGAGTCCTGTTGAGTGTGGGGTTGCGTAAAGGCTCCCCCAGGGAGTTCAGGTGTACCCAAAGGCTTCTGCTGAGAGCACTTTTGGATGGCAGAAAGTGGCACCGTACGTGTTTTTTCGGGTCTAACTCGGGTTCAGCTTCTTGTTGCGGTTAGGGTTATGTTTAGGGTTGTTAGGAAAGAGTGAAGACGCAGAGTCCTGTTGAGTGTGGGGTTGCGTAAAGGCTCCCCCAGGGAGTTCAGGTGTACCCAAAGGCTTCCGCTGAGAGCACTTTTTGATGGCAGAAAGTGGCACCGTACGTGTTTTTTCGGGTCTAACTCAGGTTCAGCTTCTTGTTCCGGTTAGGGTTATGTTTAGGGTTGTTAGGAAAGAGTGAAGACGCAGAGTCCTGTTGAGTGTGGGGTTGTGTAGAGGCTCCCCCAGGGAGTTCAGGTGTACCCAAAGGCTTCCGCTGAGAGCACTTTTTGATGGCAGAAAGTGGCACCGTACGTGTTTTTTCGGGTCTAACTCGGGTTGAGCTTCTTGTTGCGGTTAGGGTTATGTTTAGGGTTGTTAGGAAAGAGTGAAGACGCAGAGTCCTGTTGAGTGTGGGGTTGCGTAAAGGCTCCCCCAGGGAGTTCAGGTGTACCCAAAGGCTTCCGCTGAGAGCACTTTTGGATGGCAGAAAGTGGCACCGTACGTGTTTTTTCGGGTCTAACTCGGGTTGAGCTTCTTGTTGCGGTTAGGGTTATGTTTAGGGTTGTTAGGAAAGAGTGAAGACGCAGAGTCCTGTTGAGTGTGGGGTTGCGTAAAGGCTCCCCCAGGGAGTTCAGGTGTACCCAAAGGCTTCCGCTGAGAGCACTTTTGGATGGCAGAAAGTGGCACCGTACGTGTTTTTTCGGGTCTAACTCGGGTTCAGCTTCTTGTTGCGGTTAGGGTTATGTTTAGGGTTGTTAGGAAAGAGTGAAGACGCAGAGTCCTGTTGAGTGTGGGGTTGCGTAAAGGCTCCCCCAGGGAGTTCAGGTGTACCCAAAGGCTTCCGCTGAGAGCACTTTTTGATGGCAGAAAGTGGCACCGTACGTGTTTTTTCGATTCTAACTCGGGTTCAGCTTCTTGTTGCGGTTAGGGTTATGTTTAGGGTTGTTAGGAAAGAGTGAAGACGCAGAGTCCTGTTGAGTGTGGGGTTGCGTAAAGGCTCCCCCAGGGAGTTCAGGTGTACCCAAAGGCTTCCGCTCAGAGCACTTTTTGATGGCAGAAAGTGGCACCGTCCGTGTTTTTTCGGGTCTAACTCGGGTTCAGCTTCTTGTTGCGGTTAGGGTTATGTTTAGGGTTGTTAGGAAAGAGTGAAGACGCAGAGTCCTGTTGAGTGTGGGGTTGCGTAAAGGCTCCCCCAGGGAGTTCAGGTGTACCCAAAGGCTTCCGCTGAGAGCACTTTTTGATGGCAGAAAGTGGCACCCTCCGTGTTTTTTCGGGTCTAACTCGGGTTGAGCTTCTTGTTGCGGTTAGGGTTATGCTTAGGGTTGTTAGGAAAGAGTGAAGACGCAGAGTCCTGTTGAGTGTGGGGTTGCGTAAAGGCTCCCCCAGGGAGTTCAGGTGTACCCAAAGGCTTCCGCTGAGAGCACTTTTTGATGGCAGAAAGTGGCACCGTACGTGTTTTTTCGGGTCTAACTCGGGTTCAGCTTCTTGTTGCGGTTAGGGTTATGTTTAGGGTTGTTAGGAAAGAGTGAAGACGCAGAGTCCTGTTGAGTGTGGGGTTGCGTAAAGGCTCCCCCAGGGAGTTCAGGTGTACCCAAAGGCTTCCGCTGAGAGCACTTTTGGATGGCAGAAAGTGGCACCGTACGTGTTTTTTCGGGTCTAACTCGGGTTCAGCTTCTTGTTGCGGTTAGGGTTATGTTTAGGGTTGTTAGGAAAGAGTGAAGACGCAGAGTCCTGTTGAGTGTGGGGTTGCGTAAAGGCTCCCCCAGGGAGTTCAGGTGTACCCAAAGGCTTCCGCTGAGAGCACTTTTTGATGGCAGAAAGTGGCACCGTACGTGTTTTTTCGGGTCTAACTCGGGTTCAGCTTCTTGTTGCGGTTAGGGTTATGTTTAGGGTTGTTAGGAAAGAGTGAAGACGCAGAGTCCTGTTGAGTGTGGGGTTGCGTAAAGGCTCCCCCAGGGAGTTCAGGTGTACCCAAAGGCTTCCGCTCAGAGCACTTTTTGATGGCAGAAAGTGGCACCGTACGTGTTTTTTCGGGTCTAACTCGGGTTCAGCTTCTTGTTGCGGTTAGGGTTATGTTTAGGATTGTTAGGAAAGAGTGAAGACGCAGAGTCCTGTTGAGTGTGGGGTTGCGTAAAGGCTCCCCCAGGGAGTTCAGGTGTACCCAAAGGCTTCCGCTCAGAGCACTTTTTGATGGCAGAAAGTGGCACCGTACGTGTTTTTTCGGGTCTAACTCGGGTTCAGCTTCTTGTTGCGGTTAGGGTTATGCCTAGGGTTGTTAGGAAAGAGTGAAGACGCAGAGTCCTGTTGAGTGTGGGGTTGCGTAAAGGCTCCCCCAGGGAGTTCAGGTGTACCCAAAGGCTTCCGCTGAGAGCACTTTTTGATGGCAGAAAGTGGCACCGTACGTGTTTTTTCGGGTCTAACTCGGGTTGAGCTTCTTGTTGCGGTTAGGGTTATGTTTAGGGTTGTTAGGAAAGAGTGAAGACGCAGAGTCCTGTTGAGTGTGGGGTTGCGTAAAGGCTCCCCCAGGGAGTTCAGGTGTACCCAAAGGCTTCCGCTCAGAGCACTTTTTGATGGCAGAAAGTGGCACCGTACGTGTTTTTTCGGGTCTAACTCGGGTTCAGCTTCTTGTTGCGGTTAGGGTTATGTTTAGGGTTGTTAGGAAAGAGTGAAGACGCAGAGTCCTGTTGAGTGTGGGGTTGCGTAAAGGCTCCCCCAGGGAGTTCAGGTGTACCCAAAGGCTTCCGCTGAGAGCACTTTTTGATGGCAGAAAGTGGCACCGTACGTGTTTTTTCGGGTCTAACTCGGGTTCAGCTTCTTGTTGCGGTTAGGGTTATGTTTAGGCTTGTTAGGAAAGAGTGAAGACGAAGAGTCCTGTTGAGTGTGGGGTTGCGTAAAGGCTCCCCCAGGGAGTTCAGGTGTACCCAAAGGCTTCTGCTGAGAGCACTTTTTGATGGCAGAAAGTGGCACTGTACATGTTTTTTCGGGTCTAACTCGGGTTCAGCTTCTTGTTGCGGTTAGGGTTATGTTTAGGGTTGTTAGGAAAGAGTGAAGACGCAGAGTCCTGTTGAGTGTGGGGTTGCGTAAAGGCTCCCCCAGGGAGTTCAGGTGTACCCAAAGGCTTCCGCTGAGAGCACTTTTTGATGGCAGAAAGTGGCACCGTCCGTGTTTTTTCGGGTCTAACTCGGGTTGAGCTTCTTGTTCCGGTTAGGGTTATGTTTAGGGTTGTTAGGAAAGAGTGAAGACGCAGAGTCCTGTTGAGTGTGGGGTTGCGTAAAGGCTCCCCCAGGGAGTTCAGGTGTACCCAAAGGCTTCCGCTGAGAGCACTTTTGGATGGCAGAAAGTGGCACCGTACGTGTTTTTTCGGGTCTAACTCGGGTTCAGCTTCTTGTTGCGGTTAGGGTTATGTTTAGGGTTGTTAGGAAAGAGTGAAGACGCAGAGTCCTGTTGAGTGTGGGGTTGCGTAAAGGCTCCCCCAGGGAGTTCAGGTGTACCCAAAGGCTTCCGCTGAGAGCACTTTTGGATGGCAGAAAGTGGCACCGTACGTGTTTTTTCGGGTCTAACTCGGGTTCAGCTTCTTGTTGCGGTTAGGGTTATGTTTAGGGTTGTTAGGAAAGAGTGAAGACGCAGAGTCCTGTTGAGTGTGGGGTTGCGTAAAGGCTCCCCCAGGGAGTTCAGGTGTACCCAAAGGCTTCCGCTGAGAGCACTTTTGGATGGCAGAAAGTGGCACCGTCCGTGTTTTTTCGGGTCTAACTCGGGTTCAGCTTCTTGTTGCGGTTAGGGTTATGTTTAGGGTTGTTAGGAAAGAGTGAAGACGCAGAGTCCTGTTGAGTGTGGGGTTGCGTAAAGGCTCCCCCAGGGAGTTCAGGTGTACCCAAAGGCTTCCGCTGAGAGCACTTTTGGATGGCAGAAAGTGGCACCGTACGTGTTTTTTCGGGTCTAACTCGGGTTGAGCTTCTTGTTGCGGTTAGGGTTATGTTTAGGGTTGTTAGGAAAGAGTGAAGACGCAGAGTCCTGTTGAGTGTGGGGTTGCGTAAAGGCTCCCCCAGGGAGTTCAGGTGTACCCAAAGGCTTCCGCTGAGAGCACTTTTTGATGGCAGAAAGTGGCACCGTACGTGTTTTTTCGGGTCTAACTCGGGTTCAGCTTCTTGTTGCGGTTAGGGTTATGTTTAGGGTTGTTAGGAAAGAGTGAAGACGCAGAGTCCTGTTGAGTGTGGGGTTGCGTAAAGGCTCCCCCAGGGAGTTCAGGTGTACCCAAAGGCTTCCGCTGGGAGCACTTTTGGATGGCAGAAAGTGGCACCGTATGTGTTTTTTCGGGTCTAACTCGGGTTCAGCTTCTTGTTGCGGTTAGGGTTATGCCTAGGGTTGTTAGGAAAGAGTGAAGACGCAGAGTCCTGTTGAGTGTGGGGTTGCGTAAAGGCTCCCCCAGGGAGTTCAGGTGTACCCAAAGGCTTCCGCTCAGAGCACTTTTTGATGGCAGAAAGTGGCACCGTACGTGTTTTTTCGGGTCTAACTCGGGTTGAGCTTCTTGTTGCGGTTAGGGTTATGTTTAGGGTTGTTAGGAAAGAGTGAAGACGCAGAGTCCTGTTGAGTGTGGGGTTGCGTAAAGGCTCCCCCAGGGAGTTCAGGTGTACCCAAAGGCTTCCGCTGAGAGCACTTTTTGATGGCAGAAAGTGGCACCGTACGTGTTTTTTCGGGTCTAACTCGGGTTGAGCTTCTTGTTGCGGTTAGGGTTATGTTTAGGGTTGTTAGGAAAGAGTGAAGACGCAGAGTCCTGTTGAGTGTGGGGTTGCGTAAAGGCTCCCCCAGGGAGTTCAGGTGTACCCAAAGGCTTCCGCTGAGAGCACTTTTGGATGGCAGAAAGTGGCACCGTACGTGTTTTTTCGGGTCTAACTCGGGTTCAGCTTCTTGTTGCGGTTAGGGTTATGTTTAGGGTTGTTAGGAAAGAGTGAAGACGCAGAGTCCTGTTGAGTGTGGGGTTGCGTAAAGGCTCCCCCAGGGAGTTCAGGTGTACCCAAAGGCTTCCGCTGAGAGCACTTTTTGATGGCAGAAAGTGGCACCGTACGTGTTTTTTCGGGTCTAACTTGGGTTCAGCTTCTTGTTGCGGTTAGGGTTATGTTTAGGGTTGTTAGGAAAGAGTGAAGACGCAGAGTCCTGTTGAGTGTGGGGTTGCGTAAAGGCTCCCCCAGGGAGTTCAGGTGTACCCAAAGGCTTCCGCTGAGAGCACTTTTTGATGGCAGAAAGTGGCACCGTACGTGTTTTTTCGGGTCTAACTCGGGTTGAGCTTCTTGTTGCGGTTAGGGTTATGTTTAGGGTTGTTAGGAAAGAGTGAAGACGCAGAGTCCTGTTGAGTGTGGGGTTGCGTAAAGGCTCCCCCAGGGAGTTCAGGTGTAGCCAAAGGCTTCCGCTGAGAGCACTTTTTGATGGCAGAAAGTGGCACCCTCCGTGTTTTTTCGGGTCTAACTCGGGTTGAGCTTCTTGTTGCGGTTAGGGTTATGTTTAGGGTTGTTAGGAAAGAGTGAAGACGCAGAGTCCTGTTGAGTGTGGGGTTGCGTAAAGGCTCCCCCAGGGAGTTCAGGTGTACCCAAAGGCTTCCGCTGAGAGCACTTTTTGATGGCAGAAAGTGGCACCGTACGTGTTTTTTCGGGTCTAACTCGGGTTCAGCTTCTTGTTGCGGTTAGGGTTATGTTTAGGGTTGTTAGGAAAGAGTGAAGACGCAGAGTCCTGTTGAGTGTGGGGTTGCGTAAAGGCTCCCCCAGGGAATTCAGGTGTACCCAAAGGCTTCCGCTGAGAGCACTTTTTGATGGCAGAAAGTGGCACCGTACGTGTATTTTCGGGTCTAACTCGGGTTCAGCTTCTTGTTGCGGTTAGGGTTATGTTTAGGGTTGTTAGGAAAGAGTGAAGACGCAGAGTCCTGTTGAGTGTGGGGTTGCGTAAAGGCTCCCCCAGGGAGTTCAGGTGTACCCAAAGGCTTCCGCTCAGAGCACTTTTTGATGGCAGAAAGTGGCACCGTACGTGTTTTTTCGGGTCTAACTCGGGTTCAGCTTCTTGTTGCGGTTAGGGTTATGTTTAGGGTTGTTAGGAAAGAGTGAAGACGCAGAGTCCTGTTGAGTGTGGGGTTGCGTAAAGGCTCCCCCAGGGAATTCAGGTGTACCCAAAGGCTTCCGCTGAGAGCACTTTTTGATGGCAGAAAGTGGCACCATACGTGTTTTTTCGGGTCTAACTCGGGTTCAGCTTCTTGTTGCGGTTAGGGTTATGTTTAGGGTTGTTAGGAAAGAGTGAAGACGCAGAGTCCTGTTGAGTGTGGGGTTGCGTAAAGGCTCCCCCAGGGAGTTCAGGTGTACCCAAAGGCTTCCGCTGAGAGCACTTTTTGATGGCAGAAAGTGGCACCGTACGTGTTTTTTCGGGTCTAACTCGGGTTCAGCTTCTTGTTGCGGTTAGGGTTATGTTTAGGGTTGTTAGGAAAGAGTGAAGACGCAGAGTCCTGTTGAGTGTGGGGTTGCGTAAAGGCTCCCCCAGGGAGTTCAGGTGTACCCAAAGGCTTCCACTGAGAGCACTTTTTGATGGCAGAAAGTGGCACCGTACGTGTTTTTTCGGGTCTAACTCGGGTTCAGCTTCTTGTTGCGGTTAGGGTTATGTTTAGGGTTGTTAGGAAAGAGTGAAGACGCAGAGTCCTGTTGAGTGTGGGGTTGCGTAAAGGCTCCCCCAGGGAGTTCAGGTGTACCCAAAGGCTTCCGCTGAGAGCACTTTTTGATGGCAAAAAGTGGCACCGTACGTGTTTTTTCGGGTCTAACTCGGGTTCAGCTTCTTGTTGCGGTTAGGGTTATGTTTAGGGTTGTTAGGAAAGAGTGAAGACGCAGAGTCCTGTTGAGTGTGGGGTTGCGTAAAGGCTCCCCCAGGGAGTTCAGGTGTACCCAAAGGCTTCCGCTGAGAGCACTTTTTGATGGCAGAAAGTGGCACCGTACGTGTTTTTTCGGGTCTAACTCAGGTTCAGCTTCTTGTTGCGGTTAGGGTTATGTTTAGGGTTGTTAGGAAAGAGTGAAGACGCAGAGTCCTGTTGAGTGTGGGGTTGCGTAGAGGCTCCCCCAGGGAGTTCAGGTGTACCCAAAGGCTTCCGCTGAGAGCACTTTTTGATGGCAGAAAGTGGCACCGTACGTGTTTTTTCGGGTCTAACTCAGGTTCAGCTACTTGTTGCGGTTAGGGTTTTGTTTAGGGTTGTTAGGAAAGAGTGAAGACGCAGAGTCCTGTTGAGTGTGGGGTTGCGTAAAGGCTCCCCCAGGGAGTTCAGGTGTACCCAAAGGCTTCCGCTGAGAGCACTTTTTGATGGCAGAAAGTGGCACCGTACGTGTTTTTTCGGGTCTAACTCGGGTTCAGCTTCTTGTTGCGGTTAGGGTTATGTTTAGGGTTGTTAGGAAAGAGTGAAGACGCAGAGTCCTGTTGAGTGTGGGGTTGCGTAAAGGCTCCCCCAGGGAGTTCAGGTGTACCCAAAGGCTTCCGCTGAGAGCACTTTTGGATGGCAGAAAGTGGCACCGTACGTGTTTTTTCGGGTCTAACTCGGGTTGAGCTTCTTGTTGCGGTTAGGGTTATGTTTAGGGTTGTTAGGAAAGAGTGAAGACGCAGAGTCCTGTTGAGTGTGGGGTTGCGTAAAGGCTCCCCCAGGGAGTTCAGGTGTACCCAAAGGCTTCCGCTGAGAGCACTTTTTGATGGCAGAAAGTGGCACCGTACGTGTTTTTTCGGGTCTAACTCGGGTTCAGCTTCTTGTTGCGGTTAGGGTTATGTTTAGGGTTGTTAGGAAAGAGTGAAGACGCAGAGTCCTGTTGAGTGTGGGGTTGCGTAAAGGCTCCCCCAGGGAGTTCAGGTGTACCCAAAGGCTTCCGCTGAGAGCACTTTTTGATGGCAGAAAGTGGCACCGTACGTGTTTTTTCGGGTCTAACTCGGGTTGAGCTTCTTGTTGCGGTTAGGGTTATGTTTAGGGTTGTTAGGAAAGAGTGAAGACGCAGAGTCCTGTTGAGTGTGGGGTTGTGTAAAGGCTCCCCCAGGGAGTTCAGGTGTACCCAAAGGCTTCCGCTGAGAGCACTTTTGGATGGCAGAAAGTGGCACCGTACGTGTTTTTTCGGGTCTAACTCGGGTTCAGCTTCTTGTTGCGGTTAGGGTTATGTTTAGGGTTGTTAGGAAAGAGTGAAGACGCAGAGTCCTGTTGAGTGTGGGGTTGCGTAAAGGCTCCCCCAGGGAGTTCAGGTGTACCCAAAGGCTTCCGCTGAGAGCACTTTTTGATGGCAGAAAGTGGCACCGTCCGTGTTTTTTCGGGTCTAACTCGGGTTCAGCTTCTTGTTGCGGTTAGGGTTATGTTTAGGGTTGTTAGGAAAGAGTGAAGACGCAGAGTCCTGTTGAGTGTGGGGTTGCGTAAAGGCTCCCCCAGGGAGTTCAGGTGTACCCAAAGGCTTCCGCTGAGAGCACTTTTTGATGGCAGAAAGTGGCACCGTACGTGTTTTTTCGGGTCTAACTCGGGTTCAGCTTCTTGTTGCGGTTAGGGTTATGTTTAGGGTTGTTAGGAAAGAGTGAAGACGCAGAGTCCTGTTGAGTGTGGGGTTGCGTAAAGGCTCCCCCAGGGAGTTCAGGTGTACCCAAAGGCTTCCGCTGAGAGCACTTTTTGATGGCAGAAAGTGGCACCGTACGTGTTTTTTTCGGGTCTAACTCGGGTTGAGCTTCTTGTTGCGGTTAGGGTTATGTTTAGGGTTGTTAGGAAAGAGTGAAGACGCAGAGTCCTGTTGAGTGTGGGGTTGCGTAAAGGCTCCCCCAGGGAGTTCAGGTGTACCCAAAGGCTTCCGCTGAGAGCACTTTTGGATGGCAGAAAGTGGCACCGTACGTGTTTTTTCGGGTCTAACTCAGGTTCAGCTTCTTGTTGCGGTTAGGGTTATGTTTAGGGTTGTTAGGAAAGAGTGAAGACGCAGAGTCCTGTTGAGTGTGGGGTTGCGTAAAGGCTCCCCCAGGGAGTTCAGGTGTACCCAAAGGCTTCCGCTGAGAGCACTTTTTGATGGCAGAAAGTGGCACCGTACGTGTTTTTTCGGGTCTAACTCGGGTTCAGCTTCTTGTTGCGGTTAGGGTTATGTTTAGGGTTGTTAGGAAAGAGTGAAGACGCAGAGTTCCTGTTGAGTGTGGGGTTGCGTAAAGGCTCCCCCAGGGAGTTCAGGTGTACCCAAAGGCTTCCGCTGAGAGCACTTTTTGATGGCAGAAAGTGGCACCGTACGTGTTTTTTCGGGTCTAACTCGGGTTGAGCTTCTTGTTGCGGTTAGGGTTATGTTTAGGGTTGTTAGGAAAGAGTGAAGACGCAGAGTCCTGTTGAGTGTGGGGTTGCGTAAAGGCTCCCCCAGGGAGTTCAGGTGTACCCAAAGGCTTCCGCTGAGAGCACTTTTTGATGGCAGAAAGTGGCACCGTACGTGTTTTTTCGGGTCTAACTCGGGTTCAGCTTCTTGTTGCGGTTAGGGTTATGTTTAGGGTTGTTAGGAAAGAGTGAAGACGCAGAGTCCTGTTGAGTGTGGGGTTGCGTAAAGGCTCCCCCAGGGAGTTCAGGTGTACCCAAAGGCTTCCGCTGAGAGCACTTTTGGATGGCAGAAAGTGGCACCGTCCGTGTTTTTTCGGGTCTAACTCGGGTTCAGCTTCTTGTTGCGGTTAGGGTTATGTTTAGGGTTGTTAGGAAAGAGTGAAGACGCAGAGTCCTGTTGAGTGTGGGGTTGCGTAAAGGCTCCCCCAGGGAGTTCAGGTGTACCCAAAGGCTTCCGCTGAGAGCACTTTTTGATGGCAGAAAGTGGCACCGTACGTGTTTTTTCGGGTCTAACTCGGGTTCAGCTTCTTGTTGCGGTTAGGGTTATGTTTAGGGTTGTTAGGAAAGAGTGAAGACGCAGAGTCCTGTTGAGTGTGGGGTTGCGTAAAGGCTCCCCCAGGGAGTTCAGGTGTACCCAAAGGCTTCCGCTGAGAGCACTTTTTGATGGCAGAAAGTGGCACCGTACGTGTTTTTTCGGGTCTAACTCGGGTTGAGCTTCTTGTTGCGGTTAGGGTTATGTTTAGGGTTGTTAGGAAAGAGTGAAGACGCAGAGTCCTGTTGAGTGTGGGGTTGCGTAAAGGCTCCCCCAGGGAGTTCAGGTGTACCCAAAGGCTTCCGCTGAGAGCACTTTTTGATGGCAGAAAGTGGCACCGTACGTGTTTTTTTCGAGTCTAACTCGGGTTCAGCTTCTTGTTGCGGTTAGGGTTATGTTTAGGGTTGTTAGGAAAGAGTGAAGACGCAGAGTCCTGTTGAGTGTGGGGTTGCGTAGAGGCTCCCCCAGGGAGTTCAGGTGTACCCAAAGGCTTCCACTGAGAGCACTTTTGGATGGCAGAAAGTGGCACCGTACGTGTTTTTTCGGGTCTAACTCGGGTTCAGCTTCTTGTTGCGGTTAGGGTTATGTTTAGGGTTGTTAGGAAAGAGTGAAGACGCAGAGTCCTGTTGAGTGTGGGGTTGCGTAAAGGCTCCCCCAGGGAGTTCAGGTGTACCCAAAGGCTTCCGCTGAGAGCACTTTTTGATGGCAGAAAGTGGCACCGTACGTGTTTTTTCGGGTCTAACTCGGGTTCAGCTTCTTGTTGCGGTTAGGGTTATGTTTAGGGTTGTTAGGAAAGAGTGAAGACGCAGAGTCCTGTTGAGTGTGGGGTTGCGTAAAGGCTCCCCCAGGGAGTTCAGGTGTACCCAAAGGCTTCCGCTGAGAGCACTTTTGGATGGCAGAAAGTGGCACCGTACGTGTTTTTTCGGGTCTAACTCGGGTTCAGCTTCTTGTTGCGGTTAGGGTTATGTTTAGGGTTGTTAGGAAAGAGTGAAGACGCAGAGTCCTGTTGAGTGTGGGGTTGCGTAAAGGCTCCCCCAGGGAGTTCAGGTGTACCCAAAGGCTTCCGCTGAGAGCACTTTTGGATGGCAGAAAGTGGCACCGTCCGTGTTTTTTCGGGTCTAACTCGGGTTCAGCTTCTTGTTGCGGTTAGGGTTATGTTTAGGGTTGTTAGGAAAGAGTGAAGACGCAGAGTCCTGTTGAGTGTGGGGTTGCGTAAAGGCTCCCCCAGGGAGTTCAGGTGTACCCAAAGGCTTCCGCTGAGAGCACTTTTTGATGGCAGAAAGTGGCACCGTACGTGTTTTTTCGGGTCTAACTCGGGTTCAGCTTCTTGTTGCGGTTAGGGTTATGTTTAGGGTTGTTAGGAAAGAGTGAAGACGCAGAGTCCTGTTGAGTGTGGGGTTGCGTAAAGGCTCCCCCAGGGAGTTCAGGTGTACCCAAAGGCTGCCGCTGAGAGCACTTTTTGATGGCAGAAAGTGGCACCGTCCGTGTTTTTTCGGGTCTAACTCGGGTTCAGCTTCTTGTTGCGGTTAGGGTTATGTTTAGGGTTGTTAGGAAAGAGTGAAGACGCAGAGTCCTGTTGAGTGTGGGGTTGCGTAAAGGCTCCCCCAGGGAGTTCAGGTGTACCCAAAGGCTTCCGCTGAGAGCACTTTTTGATGGCAGAAAGTGGCACCGTACGTGTTTTTTCGGGTCTAACTCGGGTTCAGCTTCTTGTTGCGGTTAGGGTTATGTTTAGGGTTGTTAGGAAAGAGTGAAGACGCAGAGTCCTGTTGAGTGTGGGGTTGCGTAAAGGCTCCCCCAGGGAGTTCAGGTGTACCCAAAGGCTTCCGCTGAGAGCACTTTTTGATGGCAGAAAGTGGCACCGTACGTGTTTTTTTCGGGTCTAACTCGGGTTGAGCTTCTTGTTGCGGTTAGGGTTATGTTTAGGGTTGTTAGGAAAGAGTGAAGACGCAGAGTCCTGTTGAGTGTGGGGTTGCGTAAAGGCTCCCCCAGGGAGTTCAGGTGTACCCAAAGGCTTCCGCTGAGAGCACTTTTTGATGGCAGAAAGTGGCACCGTACGTGTTTTTTCGATTCTAACTCGGGTTCAGCTTCTTGTTGCGGTTAGGGTTATGTTTAGGGTTGTTAGGAAAGAGTGAAGACGCAGAGTCCTGTTGAGTGTGGGGTTGCGTAGAGGCTCCCCCAGGGAGTTCAGGTGTACCCAAAGGCTTCCACTGAGAGCACTTTTGGATGGCAGAAAGTGGCACCGTACGTGTTTTTTCGGGTCTAACTCGGGTTCAGCTTCTTGTTGCGGTTAGGGTTATGTTTAGGGTTGTTAGGAAAGAGTGAAGACGCAGAGTCCTGTTGAGTGTGGGGTTGCGTAAAGGCTCCCCCAGGGAGTTCAGGTGTACCCAAAGGCTTCCGCTGAGAGCACTTTTTGATGGCAGAAAGTGGCACCGTACGTGTTTTTTCGGGTCTAACTCGGGTTCAGCTTCTTGTTGCGGTTAGGGTTATGTTTAGGGTTGTTAGGAAAGAGTGAAGACGCAGAGTCCTGTTGAGTGTGGGGTTGCGTAAAGGCTCCCCCAGGGAGTTCAGGTGTACCCAAAGGCTTCCGCTGAGAGCACTTTTGGATGGCAGAAAGTGGCACCGTACGTGTTTTTTCGGGTCTAACTCGGGTTCAGCTTCTTGTTGCGGTTAGGGTTATGTTTAGGGTTGTTAGGAAAGAGTGAAGACGCAGAGTCCTGTTGAGTGTGGGGTTGCGTAAAGGCTCCCCCAGGGAGTTCAGGTGTACCCAAAGGCTTCCGCTGAGAGCACTTTTGGATGGCAGAAAGTGGCACCGTCCGTGTTTTTTCGGGTCTAACTCGGGTTCAGCTTCTTGTTGCGGTTAGGGTTATGTTTAGGGTTGTTAGGAAAGAGTGAAGACGCAGAGTCCTGTTGAGTGTGGGGTTGCGTAAAGGCTCCCCCAGGGAGTTCAGGTGTACCCAAAGGCTTCCGCTGAGAGCACTTTTTGATGGCAGAAAGTGGCACCGTACGTGTTTTTTCGGGTCTAACTCGGGTTCAGCTTCTTGTTGCGGTTAGGGTTATGTTTAGGGTTGTTAGGAAAGAGTGAAGACGCAGAGTCCTGTTGAGTGTGGGGTTGCGTAAAGGCTCCCCCAGGGAGTTCAGGTGTACCCAAAGGCTGCCGCTGAGAGCACTTTTTGATGGCAGAAAGTGGCACCGTACGTGTTTTTTTCGGGTCTAACTCGGGTTGAGCTTCTTGTTGCGGTTAGGGTTATGTTTAGGGTTGTTAGGAAAGAGTGAAGACGCAGAGTCCTGTTGAGTGTGGGGTTGCGTAAAGGCTCCCCCAGGGAGTTCAGGTGTACCCAAAGGCTTCCGCTGAGAGCACTTTTTGATGGCAGAAAGTGGCACCGTCCGTGTTTTTTCGGGTCTAACTCGGGTTCAGCTTCTTGTTGCGGTTAGGGTTATGTTTAGGGTTGTTAGGAAAGAGTGAAGACGCAGAGTCCTGTTGAGTGTGGGGTTGCGTAAAGGCTCCCCCAGGGAGTTCAGGTGTACCCAAAGGCTTCCGCTGAGAGCACTTTTTGATGGCAGAAAGTGGCACCGTACGTGTTTTTTCGGGTCTAACTCGGGTTCAGCTTCTTGTTGCGGTTAGGGTTATGTTTAGGGTTGTTAGGAAAGAGTGAAGACGCAGAGTCCTGTTGAGTGTGGGGTTGCGTAAAGGCTCCCCCAGGGAGTTCAGGTGTACCCAAAGGCTTCCGCTGAGAGCACTTTTTGATGGCAGAAAGTGGCACCGTACGTGTTTTTTCGGGTCTAACTCGGGTTCAGCTTCTTGTTGCGGTTAGGGTTATGTTTAGGGTTGTTAGGAAAGAGTGAAGACGCAGAGTCCTGTTGAGTGTGGGGTTGCGTAAAGGCTCCCCCAGGGAGTTCAGGTGTACCCAAAGGCTTCCGCTGAGAGCACTTTTTGATGGCAGAAAGTGGCACCGTACGTGTTTTTTCGGGTCTAACTCGGGTTCAGCTTCTTGTTGCGGTTAGGGTTATGTTTAGGGTTGTTAGGAAAGAGTGAAGACGCAGAGTCCTGTTGAGTGTGGGGTTGCGTAAAGGCTCCCCCAGGGAGTTCAGGTGTACCCAAAGGCTTCCGCTGAGAGCACTTTTTGATGGCAGAAAGTGGCACCGTACGTGTTTTTTCGGGTCTAACTCGGGTTCAGCTTCTTGTTGCGGTTAGGGTTATGTTTAGGGTTGTTAGGAAAGAGTGAAGACGCAGAGTCCTGTTGAGTGTGGGGTTGCGTAAAGGCTCCCCCAGGGAGTTCAGGTGTACCCAAAGGCTTCCGCTGAGAGCACTTTTTGATGGCAGAAAGTGGCACCGTACGTGTTTTTTCGGGTCTAACTCGGGTTGAGCTTCTTGTTGCGGTTAGGGTTATGTTTAGGGTTGTTAGGAAAGAGTGAAGACGCAGAGTCCTGTTGAGTGTGGGGTTGCGTAAAGGCTCCCCCAGGGAGTTCAGGTGTACCCAAAGGCTTCCGCTGAGAGCACTTTTGGATGGCAGAAAGTGGCACCGTACGTGTTTTTTCGGGTCTAACTCGGGTTCAGCTTCTTGTTGCGGTTAGGGTTATGTTTAGGGTTGTTAGGAAAGAGTGAAGACGCAGAGTCCTGTTGAGTGTGGGGTTGCGTAAAGGCTCCCCCAGGGAGTTCAGGTGTACCCAAAGGCTTCCGCTGAGAGCACTTTTTGATGGCAGAAAGTGGCACCGTACGTGTTTTTTCGGGTCTAACTCGGGTTCAGCTTCTTGTTGCGGTTAGGCTTATGTTTAGGGTTGTTAGGAAAGAGTGAAGACGCAGAGTCCTGTTGAGTGTGGGGTTGCGTAAAGGCTCCCCCAGGGAGTTCAGGTGTAGCCAAAGGCTTCCGCTGAGAGCACTTTTGGATGGCAGAAAGTGGCACCGTCCGTGTTTTTTCGGGTCTAACTCGGGTTCAGCTTCTTGTTGCGGTTAGGGTTATGTTTAGGGTTGTTAGGAAAGAGTGAAGACGCAGAGTCCTGTTGAGTGTGGGGTTGCGTAAAGGCTCCCCCAGGGAGTTCAGGTGTACCCAAAGGCTTCCGCTGAGAGCACTTTTTGATGGCAGAAAGTGGCACCGTACGTGTTTTTTCGGGTCTAACTCGGGTTCAGCTTCTTGTTGCGGTTAGGGTTATGTTTAGGGTTGTTAGGAAAGAGTGAAGACGCAGAGTCCTGTTGAGTGTGGGGTTGCGTAGAGGCTCCCCCAGGGAGTTCAGGTGTACCCAAAGGCTTCCACTGAGAGCACTTTTTGATGGCAGAAAGTGGCACCGTACGTGTTTTTTCGGGTCTAACTCGGGTTCAGCTTCTTGTTGCGGTTAGGGTTATGTTTAGGGTTGTTAGGAAAGAGTGAAGACGCAGAGTCCTGTTGAGTGTGGGGTTGCGTAAAGGCTCCCCCAGGGAGTTCAGGTGTACCCAAAGGCTTCCGCTGAGAGCACTTTTTGATGGCAGAAAGTGGCACCGTACGTGTTTTTTCGGGTCTAACTCGGGTTGAGCTTCTTGTTGCGGTTAGGGTTATGTTTAGGGTTGTTAGGAAAGAGTGAAGACGCAGAGTCCTGTTGAGTGTGGGGTTGCGTAAAGGCTCCCCCAGGGAGTTCAGGTGTACCCAAAGGCTTCCGCTGAGAGCACTTTTTGATGGCAGAAAGTGGCACCGTACGTGTTTTTTCGGGTCTAACTCGGGTTCAGCTTCTTGTTGCGGTTAGGGTTATGTTTAGGGTTGTTAGGAAAGAGTGAAGACGCAGAGTCCTGTTGAGTGTGGGGTTGCGTAAAGGCTCCCCCAGGGAGTTCAGGTGTACCCAAAGGCTTCCGCTGAGAGCACTTTTGGATGGCAGAAAGTGGCACCGTACGTGTTTTTTCGGGTCTAACTCGGGTTCAGCTTCTTGTTGCGGTTAGGGTTATGTTTAGGGTTGTTAGGAAAGAGTGAAGACGCAGAGTCCTGTTGAGTGTGGGGTTGCGTAAAGGCTCCCCCAGGGAGTTCAGGTGTACCCAAAGGCTTCCGCTGAGAGCACTTTTGGATGGCAGAAAGTGGCACCGTACGTGTTTTTTCGGGTCTAACTCGGGTTCAGCTTCTTGTTGCGGTTAGGGTTATGTTTAGGGTTGTTAGGAAAGAGTGAAGACGCAGAGTCCTGTTGAGTGTGGGGTTGCGTAAAGGCTCCCCCAGGGAGTTCAGGTGTACCCAAAGGCTTCCGCTGAGAGCACTTTTTGATGGCAGAAAGTGGCACCGTACGTGTTTTTTCGGGTCTAACTCGGGTTCAGCTTCTTGTTGCGGTTAGGGTTATGTTTAGGGTTGTTAGGAAAGAGTGAAGACGCAGAGTCCTGTTGAGTGTGGGGTTGCGTAAAGGCTCCCCCAGGGAGTTCAGGTGTACCCAAAGGCTTCCGCTGAGAGCACTTTTTGATGGCAGAAAGTGGCACCGTACGTGTTTTTTCGGGTCTAACTCGGGTTCAGCTTCTTGTTGCGGTTAGGGTTATGTTTAGGGTTGTTAGGAAAGAGTGAAGACGCAGAGTCCTGTTGAGTGTGGGGTTGCGTAAAGGCTCCCCCAGGGAGTTCAGGTGTACCCAAAGGCTTCCGCTGAGAGCACTTTTTGATGGCAGAAAGTGGCACCGTACGTGTTTTTTCGATTCTAACTCGGGTTCAGCTTCTTGTTGCGGTTAGGGTTATGTTTAGGGTTGTTAGGAAAGAGTGAAGACGCAGAGTCCTGTTGAGTGTGGGGTTGCGTAGAGGCTCCCCCAGGGAGTTCAGGTGTACCCAAAGGCTTCCGCTCAGAGCACTTTTGGATGGCAGAAAGTGGCACCGTCCGTGTTTTTTCGGGTCTAACTCGGGTTCAGCTTCTTGTTGTGGTTAGGGTTATGTTTAGGGTTGTTAGGAAAGAGTGAAGACGCAGAGTCCTGTTGAGTGTGGGGTTGCGTAAAGGCTCCCCCAGGGAGTTCAGGTGTACCCAAAGGCTTCCGCTGAGAGCACTTTTTGATGGCAGAAAGTGGCACCGTACGTGTTTTTTCGGGTCTAACTCGGGTTCAGCTTCTTGTTGCGGTTAGGCTTATGTTTAGGGTTGTTAGGAAAGAGTGAAGACGCAGAGTCCTGTTGAGTGTGGGGTTGCGTAAAGGCTCCCCCAGGGAGTTCAGGTGTACCCAAAGGCTTCCGCTGAGAGCACTTTTGGATGGCAGAAAGTGGCACCGTACGTGTTTTTTCGGGTCTAACTCGGGTTCAGCTTCTTGTTGCGGTTAGGGTTATGTTTAGGGTTGTTAGGAAAGAGTGAAGACGCAGAGTCCTGTTGAGTGTGGGGTTGCGTAAAGGCTCCCCCAGGGAGTTCAGGTGTACCCAAAGGCTTCCGCTGAGAGCACTTTTGGATGGCAGAAAGTGGCACCGTACGTGTTTTTTCGGGTCTAACTCGGGTTCAGCTTCTTGTTCCGGTTAGGGTTATGTTTAGGGTTGTTAGGAAAGAGTGAAGACGCAGAGTTCTGTTGAGTGTGGGGTTGCGTAAAGGCTCCCCCAGGGAGTTCAGGTGTACCCAAAGGCTTCCGCTGAGAGCACTTTTTGATGGCAGAAAATGGCACCGTACGTGTTTTTTCGGGTCTAACTCGGGTTCAGCTTCTTGTTCCGGTTAGTCTTATGTTTAGGGTTGTTAGGAAAGAGTGAAGACGCAGAGTCCTGTTGAGTGTGGGGTTGCGTAAAGGCTCCCCCAGGGAGTTCAGGTGTTCCCAAAGGCTTCCGCTGAGAGCACTTTTTGATGGCAGAAAGTGGCACCATACGTGTTTTTTTCGGGTCTAACTCGGGTTCAGCTTCTTGTTGCGGTTAGGGTTATGTTTAGGGTTGTTAGGAAAGAGTGAAGACGCAGAGTCCTGTTGAGTGTGGGGTTGCGTAAAGGCTCCCCCAGGGAGTTCAGGTGTAGCCAAAGGCTTCCGCTGAGAGCACTTTTTGATGGCAGAAAGTGGCACCGTACGTGTTTTTTCGGGTCTAACTCGGGTTCAGCTTCTTGTTGCGGTTAGGGTTATGTTTAGGGTTGTTAGGAAAGAGTGAAGACGCAGAGTCCTGTTGAGTGTGGGGTTGCGTAAAGGCTCCCCCAGGGAGTTCAGGTGTACCCAAAGGCTTACGCTGAGAGCACTTTTTGACGGCAGAAAGTGGCACCGTACGTGTTTTTTCGGGTCTAACTCGGGTTCAGCTTCTTGTTGCGGTTAGGGTTATGTTTAGGGTTGTTAGGAAAGAGTGAAGACGCAGAGTCCTGTTGAGTGTGGGGTTGTGTAAAGGCTCCCCCAGGGAGTTCACGTGTACCCAAAGGCTTCCGCTGAGAGCACTTTTGGATGGCAGAAAGTGGCACCGTACGTGTTTTTTTCGGGTCTAACTCGGGTTGAGCTTCTTGTTGCGGTTAGGGTTATGTTTAGGGTTGTTAGGAAAGAGTGAAGACGCAGAGTCCTGTTGAGTGTGGGGTTGCGTAAAGGCTCCCCCAGGGAGTTCAGGTGTACCCAAAGGCTTCCGCTGAGAGCACTTTTTGATGGCAGAAAGTGGCACCGTACGTGTTTTTTCGGGTCTAACTCGGGTTCAGCTTCTTGTTGCGGTTAGGGTTATGTTTAGGGTTGTTAGGAAAGAGTGAAGACGCAGAGTCCTGTTGAGTGTGGGGTTGCGTAAAGGCTCCCCCAGGGAGTTCAGGTGTACCCAAAGGCTTCCGCTGAGAGCACTTTTTGATGGCAGAAAGTGGCACCGTACGTGTTTTTTCGGGTCTAACTCGGGTTGAGCTTCTTGTTGCGGTTAGGGTTATGTTTAGGGTTGTTAGGAAAGAGTGAAGACGCAGAGTCCTGTTGAGTGTGGGGTTGCGTAAAGGCTCCCCCAGGGAGTTCAGGTGTACCCAAAGGCTTCCGCTGAGAGCACTTTTTGATGGCAGAAAGTGGCACCGTACGTGTTTTTTCGGGTCTAACTCGGGTTCAGCTTCTTGTTGCGGTTAGGGTTATGTTTAGGGTTGTTAGGAAAGAGTGAAGACGCAGAGTCCTGTTGAGTGTGGGGTTGCGTAAAGGCTCCCCCAGGGAGTTCAGGTGTACCCAAAGGCTTCCGCTGAGAGCACTTTTGGATGGCAGAAAGTGGCACCGTACGTGTTTTTTCGGGTCTAACTCGGGTTCAGCTTCTTGTTGCGGTTAGGGTTATGTTTAGGGTTGTTAGGAAAGAGTGAAGACGCAGAGTCCTGTTGAGTGTGGGGTTGCGTAAAGGCTCCCCCAGGGAGTTCAGGTGTACCCAAAGGCTTCCGCTGGGAGCACTTTTTGATGGCAGAAAGTGGCACCGTACGTGTTTTTTCGGGTCTAACTCGGGTTCAGCTTCTTGTTGCGGTTAGGGTTATGTTTAGGGTTGTTAGGAAAGAGTGAAGACGCAGAGTCCTGTTGAGTGTGGGGTTGCGTAAAGGCTCCCCCAGGGAGTTCAGGTGTACCCAAAGGCTTCCGCTGAGAGCACTTTTTGATGGCAGAAAGTGGCACCGTACGTGTTTTTTCGGGTCTAACTCGGGTTCAGCTTCTTGTTGCGGTTAGGGTTATGTTTAGGATTGTTAGGAAAGAGTGAAGACGCAGAGTCCTGTTGAGTGTGGGGTTGCGTAAAGGCTCCCCCAGGGAGTTCAGGTGTACCCAAAGGCTTCCGCTGAGAGCACTTTTTGATGGCAGAAAGTGGCACCGTACGTGTTTTTTCGGTCTAACTCGGGTTCAGCTTCTTGTTGCGGTTAGGGTTATGTTTAGGGTTGTTAGGAAAGAGTGAAGACGCAGAGTCCTGTTGAGTGTGGGGTTGCGTAAAGGCTCCCCCAGGGAGTTCAGGTGTACCCAAAGGCTTCTGCTGAGAGCACTTTTTGATGGCAGAAAGTGGCACCGTACGTGTTTTTTCGGGTCTAACTCGGGTTCAGCTTCTTGTTGCGGTTAGGGTTATGTTTAGGGTTGTTAGGAAAGAGTGAAGACGCAGAGTCCTGTTGAGTGTGGGGTTGCGTAAAGGCTCCCCCAGGGAGTTCAGGTGTACCCAAAGGCTTCCGCTGAGAGCACTTTTTGATGGCAGAAAGTGGCACCGTACGTGTTTTTTCGGGTCTAACTCAGGTTCAGCTTCTTGTTGCGGTTAGGGTTATGTTTAGGGTTGTTAGGAAAGAGTGAAGACGCAGAGTCCTGTTGAGTGTGGGGTTGCGTAAAGGCTCCCCCAGGGAGTTCAGGTGTACCCAAAGGCTTCTGCTGAGAGCACTTTTTGATGGCAGAAAGTGGCACCGTACGTGTTTTTTCGGGTCTAACTCGGGTTCAGCTTCTTGTTGCGGTTAGGGTTATGTTTAGGGTTGTTAGGAAAGAGTGAAGACGCAGAGTCCTGTTGAGTGTGGGGTTGCGTAAAGGCTCCCCCAGGGAGTTCAGGTGTACCCAAAGGCTTCCGCTGAGAGCACTTTTTGATGGCAGAAAGTGGCACCGTACGTGTTTTTTCGGGTCTAACTCGGGTTCAGCTTCTTGTTCCGGTTAGGGTTATGTTTAGGGTTGTTAGGAAAGAGTGAAGACGCAGAGTCCTGTTGAGTGTGGGGTTGCGTAAAGGCTCCCCCAGGGAGTTCAGGTGTACCCAAAGGCTTCTGCTGAGAGCACTTTTTGATGGCAGAAAGTGGCACCGTACGTGTTTTTTCGGGTCTAACTCGGGTTGAGCTTCTTGTTCCGGTTAGGGCTATGTTTAGGGTTGTTAGGAAAGAGTGAAGACGCAGAGTCCTGTTGAGTGTGGGGTTGCGTAAAGGCTCCCCCAGGGAGTTCAGGTGTACCCAAAGGCTTCCGCTGAGAGCACTTTTTGATGGCAGAAAGTGGCACCGTACGTGTTTTTTCGGGTCTAACTCAGGTTCAGCTTCTTGTTCCCGTTAGGGTTATGTTTAGGGTTGTTAGGAAAGAGTGAAGACGCAGAGTCCTGTTGAGTGTGGGGTTGCGTAGAGGCTCCCCCAGGGAGTTCAGGTCTACCCAAAGGCTTCCGCTGAGAGCACTTTTTGATGGCAGAAAGTGGCACCGTACGTGTTTTTTCGGGTCTAACTCGGGTTGAGCTTCTTGTTCCGGTTAGGGTTATGTTTCGGGTTGTTAGGAAAGAGTGAAGACGCAGAGTCCTGTTGAGTGTGGGGTTGCGTAAAGGCTCCCCCAGGGAGTTCAGGTGTACCCAAAGGCTTCCGCTGAGAGCACTTTTGGATGGCAGAAAGTGGCACCGTACGTGTTTTTTCGGGTCTAACTCGGGTTCAGCTTCTTGTTGCGGTTAGGGTTATGTTTAGGGTTGTTAGGAAAGAGTGAAGACGCAGAGTCCTGTTGAGTGTGGGGTTGCGTAAAGGCTCCCCCAGGGAGTTCAGGTGTACCCAAAGGCTTCCGCTGAGAGCACTTTTGGATGGCAGAAAGTGGCACCGTACGTGTTTTTTCGGGTCTAACTCGGGTTGAGCTTCTTGTTGCGGTTAGGGTTATGTTTAGGGTTGTTAGGAAAGAGTGAAGACGCAGAGTCCTGTTGAGTGTGGGGTTGCGTAAAGGCTCCCCCAGGGAGTTCAGGTGTACCCAAAGGCTTCCGCTGAGAGCACTTTTTGATGGCAGAAAGTGGCACCGTCCGTGTTTTTTCAGGTCTAACTCGGGTTCAGCTTCTTGTTGCGGTTAGGGTTATGTTTAGGGTTGTTAGGAAAGAGTGAAGACGCAGAGTCCTGTTGAGTGTGGGGTTGCGTAAAGGCTCCCCCAGGGAGTTCAGGTGTACCCAAAGGCTTCCGCTGAGAGCACTTTTTGATGGCAGAAAGTGGCACCGTACGTGTTTTTTCGGGTCTAACTCGGGTTCAGCTTCTTGTTGCGGTTAGGGTTATGTTTAGGGTTGTTAGGAAAGAGTGAAGACGCAGAGTCCTGTTGAGTGTGGGGTTGCGTAAAGGCTCCCCCAGGGAGTTCAGGTGTACCCAAAGGCTTCCGCTGAGAGCACTTTTTGATGGCAGAAAGTGGCACCGTACGTGTTTTTTCGGGTCTAACTCGGGTTCAGCTTCTTGTTGCGGTTAGGGTTATGTTTAGGATTGTTAGGAAAGAGTGAAGACGCAGAGTCCTGTTGAGTGTGGGGTTGCGTAAAGGCTCCCCCAGGGAGTTCAGGTGTACCCAAAGGCTTCCGCTGAGAGCACTTTTTGATGGCAGAAAGTGGCACCGTACGTGTTTTTTCGGTCTAACTCGGGTTCAGCTTCTTGTTGCGGTTAGGGTTATGTTTAGGGTTGTTAGGAAAGAGTGAAGACGCAGAGTCCTGTTGAGTGTGGGGTTGCGTAAAGGCTCCCCCAGGGAGTTCAGGTGTACCCAAAGGCTTCTGCTGAGAGCACTTTTTGATGGCAGAAAGTGGCACCGTACGTGTTTTTTCGGGTCTAACTCGGGTTCAGCTTCTTGTTGCGGTTAGGGTTATGTTTAGGGTTGTTAGGAAAGAGTGAAGACGCAGAGTCCTGTTGAGTGTGGGGTTGCGTAAAGGCTCCCCCAGGGAGTTCAGGTGTACCCAAAGGCTTCCGCTGAGAGCACTTTTTGATGGCAGAAAGTGGCACCGTACGTGTTTTTTCGGGTCTAACTCAGGTTCAGCTTCTTGTTGCGGTTAGGGTTATGTTTAGGGTTGTTAGGAAAGAGTGAAGACGCAGAGTCCTGTTGAGTGTGGGGTTGCGTAAAGGCTCCCCCAGGGAGTTCAGGTGTACCCAAAGGCTTCTGCTGAGAGCACTTTTTGATGGCAGAAAGTGGCACCGTACGTGTTTTTTCGGGTCTAACTCGGGTTCAGCTTCTTGTTGCGGTTAGGGTTATGCTTAGGGTTGTTAGGAAAGAGTGAAGACGCAGAGTCCTGTTGAGTGTGGGGTTGCGTAAAGGCTCCCCCAGGGAGTTCAGGTGTACCCAAAGGCTTCCGCTGAGAGCACTTTTTGATGGCAGAAAGTGGCACCGTACGTGTTTTTTCGGGTCTAACTCGGGTTCAGCTTCTTGTTGCGGTTAGGGTTATGTTTAGGGTTGTTAGGAAAGAGTGAAGACGCAGAGTCCTGTTGAGTGTGGGGTTGCGTAAAGGCTCCCCCAGGGAGTTCAGGTGTACCCAAAGGCTTCCGCTGAGAGCAGTTTTGGATGGCAGAAAGTGGCACCGTACGTGTTTTTTCGGGTCTAACTCGGGTTCAGCTTCTTGTTGCGGTTAGGGTTATGTTTAGGGTTGTTAGGAAAGAGTGAAGACGCAGAGTCCTGTTGAGTGTGGGGTTGCGTAAAGGCTCCCCCAGGGAGTTCAGGTGTACCCAAAGGCTTCCGCTGAGAGCACTTTTGGATGGCAGAAAGTGGCACCGTACGTGTTTTTTCGGGTCTAACTCGGGTTGAGCTTCTTGTTCCGGTTAGGGTTATGTTTAGGGTTGTTAGGAAAGAGTGAAGACGCAGAGTCCTGTTGAGTGTGGGGTTGCGTAAAGGCTCCCCCAGGGAGTTCAGGTGTACCCAAAGGCTTCCGCTGAGAGCACTTTTTGATGGCAGAAAGTGGCACCGTACGTGTTTTTTCGGGTCTAACTCGGGTTCAGCTTCTTGTTGCGGTTAGGGTTATGTTTAGGGTTGTTAGGAAAGAGTGAAGACGCAGAGTCCTGTTGAGTGTGGGGTTGCGTAAAGGCTCCCCCAGGGAGTTCAGGTGTACCCAAAGGCTTCCGCTGAGAGCACTTTTGGATGGCAGAAAGTGGCACCGTACGTGTTTTTTCGGGTCTAACTCGGGTTCAGCTTCTTGTTGCGGTTAGGGTTATGTTTAGGGTTGTTAGGAAAGAGTGAAGACGCAGAGTCCTGTTGAGTGTGGGGTTGCGTAAAGGCTCCCCCAGGGAGTTCAGGTGTACCCAAAGGCTTCCGCTGAGAGCACTTTTTGATGGCAGAAAGTGGCACCGTACGTGTTTTTTCAGGTCTAACTCGGGTTCAGCTTCTTGTTGCGGTTAGGGTTATGTTTAGGGTTGTTAGGAAAGAGTGAAGACGCAGAGTCCTGTTGAGTGTGGGGTTGCGTAAAGGCTCCCCCAGGGAGTTCAGGTGTACCCAAAGGCTTCCGCTGAGAGCACTTTTTGATGGCAGAAAGTGGCACCGTACGTGTTTTTTCGGGTCTAACTCGGGTTCAGCTTCTTGTTGCGGTTAGGGTTATGTTTAGGGTTGTTAGGAAAGAGTGAAGACGCAGAGTCCTGTTGAGTGTGGGGTTGCGTAAAGGCTCCCCCAGGGAGTTCAGGTGTACCCAAAGGCTTCCGCTGAGAGCACTTTTTGATGGCAGAAAGTGGCACCGTACGTGTTTTTTCGGGTCTAACTCGGGTTCAGCTTCTTGTTGCGGTTAGGGTTATGTTTAGGGTTGTTAGGAAAGAGTGAAGACGCAGAGTCCTGTTGAGTGTGGGGTTGCGTAAAGGCTCCCCCAGGGAGTTCAGGTGTACCCAAAGGCTTCCGCTGAGAGCACTTTTTGATGGCAGAAAGTGGCACCGTACGTGTTTTTTCGGGTCTAACTCGGGTTCAGCTTCTTGTTGCGGTTAGGGTTATGTTTAGGGTTGTTAGGAAAGAGTGAAGACGCAGAGTCCTGTTGAGTGTGGGGTTGCGTAAAGGCTCCCCCAGGGAGTTCAGGTGTACCCAAAGGCTTCCGCTGAGAGCACTTTTTGATGGCAGAAAGTGGCACCGTACGTGTTTTTTCGGGTCTAACTCGGGTTCAGCTTCTTGTTGCGGTTAGGGTTATGTTTAGGGTTGTTAGGAAAGAGTGAAGACGCAGAGTCCTGTTGAGTGTGGGGTTGCGTAAAGGCTCCCCCAGGGAGTTCAGGTGTACCCAAAGGCTTCCGCTGAGAGCAGGTTTGGATGGCAGAAAGTGGCACCGTACGTGTTTTTTCGGGTCTAACTCGGGTTCAGCTTCTTGTTGCGGTTAGGGTTATGTTTAGGGTTGTTAGGAAAGAGTGAAGACGCAGAGTCCTGTTGAGTGTGGGGTTGCGTAAAGGCTCCCCCAGGGAGTTCAGGTGTACCCAAAGGCTTCCGCTGAGAGCACTTTTGGATGGCAGAAAGTGGCACCGTCCGTGTTTTTTCGGGTCTAACTCGGGTTGAGCTTCTTGTTGCGGTTAGGGTTATGTTTAGGGTTGTTAGGAAAGAGTGAAGACGCAGAGTCCTGTTGAGTGTGGGGTTGCGTAAAGGCTCCCCCAGGGAGTTCAGGTGTACCCAAAGGCTTCCGCTGAGAGCACTTTTGGATGGCAGAAAGTGGCACCGTACGTGTTTTTTCGGGTCTAACTCGGGTTCAGCTTCTTGTTGCGGTTAGGGTTATGTTTAGGGTTGTTAGGAAAGAGTGAAGACGCAGAGTCCTGTTGAGTGTGGGGTTGCGTAAAGGCTCCCCCAGGGAGTTCAGGTGTACCCAAAGGCTTCCGCTGGGAGCACTTTTTGATGGCAGAAAGTGGCACCGTACGTGTTTTTTCGGGTCTAACTCGGGTTCAGCTTCTTGTTGCGGTTAGGGTTATGTTTAGGGTTGTTAGGAAAGAGTGAAGACGCAGAGTCCTGTTGAGTGTGGGGTTGCGTAAAGGCTCCCCCAGGGAGTTCAGGTGTACCCAAAGGCTTCCGCTGAGAGCACTTTTTGATGGCAGAAAGTGGCACCGTACGTGTTTTTTCGGGTCTAACTCGGGTTCAGCTTCTTGTTGCGGTTAGGGTTATGTTTAGGGTTGTTAGGAAAGAGTGAAGACGCAGAGTCCTGTTGAGTGTGGGGTTGCGTAAAGGCTCCCCCAGGGAGTTCAGGTGTACCCAAAGGCTTCCGCTGAGAGCACTTTTTGATGGCAGAAAGTGGCACCGTACGTGTTTTTTCGGGTCTAACTCGGGTTCAGCTTCTTGTTGCGGTTAGGGTTATGTTTAGGGTTGTTAGGAAAGAGTGAAGACGCAGAGTCCTGTTGAGTGTGGGGTTGCGTAAAGGCTCCCCCAGGGAGTTCAGGTGTACCCAAAGGCTTCCGCTGAGAGCACTTTTTGATGGCAGAAAGTGGCACCGTACGTGTTTTTTCGGGTCTAACTCGGGTTCAGCTTCTTGTTGCGGTTAGGGTTATGTTTAGGGTTGTTAGGAAAGAGTGAAGACGCAGAGTCCTGTTGAGTGTGGGGTTGCGTAAAGGCTCCCCCAGGGAGTTCAGGTGTACCCAAAGGCTTCCGCTGAGAGCACTTTTTGATGGTAGAAAGTGGCACCGTCCGTGTTTTTTCGGGTCTAACTCGGGTTCAGCTTCTTGTTGCGGTTAGGGTTATGTTTAGGGTTGTTAGGAAAGAGTGAAGACGCAGAGTCCTGTTGAGTGTGGGGTTGCGTAAAGGCTCCCCCAGGGAGTTCAGGTGTACCCAAAGGCTTCCGCTGAGAGCACTTTTGGATGGCAGAAAGTGGCACCGTATGTGTTTTTTCGGGTCTAACTCGGGTTCAGCTTCTTGTTGCGGTTAGGGTTATGTTTAGGGTTGTTAGGAAAGAGTGAAGACGCAGAGTCCTGTTGAGTGTGGGGTTGCGTAAAGGCTCCCCCAGGGAGTTCAGGTGTACCCAAAGGCTTCCGCTGAGAGCACTTTTTGATGGCAGAAAGTGGCACCGTACGTGTTTTTTCGGGTCTAACTCGGGTTCAGCTTCTTGTTGCGGTTAGGGTTATGTTTAGGGTTGTTAGGAAAGAGTGAAGACGCAGAGTCCTGTTGAGTGTGGGGTTGCGTAAAGGCTCCCCCAGGGAGTTCAGGTGTACCCAAAGGCTTCCGCTGAGAGCACTTTTTGATGGCAGAAAGTGGCACCGTACGTGTTTTTTCGGGTCTAACTCGGGTTGAGCTTCTTGTTCCGGTTAGGGTTATGTTTAGGGTTGTTAGGAAAGAGTGAAGACGCAGAGTCCTGTTGAGTGTGGGGTTGCGTAAAGGCTCCCCCAGGGAGTTCAGGTGTACCCAAAGGCTTCCGCTGAGAGCACTTTTTGATGGCAGAAAGTGGCACCGTACGTGTTTTTTCGGGTCTAACTCGGGTTCAGCTTCTTGTTGCGGTTAGGGTTATGTTTAGGGTTGTTAGGAAAGAGTGAAGACGCAGAGTCCTGTTGAGTGTGGGGTTGCGTAAAGGCTCCCCCAGGGAGTTCAGGTGTACCCAAAGGCTTCCGCTGAGAGCACTTTTTGATGGCAGAAAGTGGCACCGTACGTGTTTTTTCGGGTCTAACTCGGGTTCAGCTTCTTGTTGCGGTTAGGGTTATGTTTAGGGTTGTTAGGAAAGAGTGAAGACGCAGAGTCCTGTTGAGTGTGGGGTTGCGTAAAGGCTCCCCCAGGGAGTTCAGGTGTTCCCAAAGGCTTCCGCTGAGAGCACTTTTGGATGGCAAAAAGTGGCACCGTACGTGTTTTTTCGGGTCTAACTCAGGTTCAGCTTCTTGTTGCGGTTAGGGTTATGTTTAGGGTTGTTAGGAAAGAGTGAAGACGCAGAGTCCTGTTGAGTGTGGGGTTGCGTAGAGGCTCCCCCAGGGAGTTCAGGTGTACCCAAAGGCTTCCGCTGAGAGCACTTTTTGATGGCAGAAAGTGGCACCGTACGTGTTTTTTCGGGTCTAACTCAGGTTCAGCTACTTGTTGCGGTTAGGGTTATGTTTAGGGTTGTTAGGAAAGAGTGAAGACGCAGAGTCCTGTTGAGTGTGGGGTTGCGTAAAGGCTCCCCCAGGGAGTTCAGGTGTACCCAAAGGCTTCCGCTGAGAGCACTTTTTGATGGCAGAAAGTGGCACCGTACGTGTTTTTTCGGGTCTAACTCGGGTTCAGCTTCTTGTTGCGGTTAGGGTTATGTTTAGGGTTGTTAGGAAAGAGTGAAGACGCAGAGTCCTGTTGAGTGTGGGGTTGCATAAAGGCTCCCCCAGGGAGTTCAGGTGTACCCAAAGGCTTCCGCTGAGAGCACTTTTTGATGGCAGAAAGTGGCACCGTACGTGTTTTTTCGGGTCTAACTCGGGTTCAGCTTCTTGTTGCGGTTAGGGTTATGTTTAGGGTTGTTAGGAAAGAGTGAAGACGCAGAGTCCTGTTGAGTGTGGGGTTGCGTAAAGGCTCCCCCAGGGAGTTCAGGTGTACCCAAAGGCTTCCGCTGAGAGCACTTTTTGATGGCAGAAAGTGGCACCGTACGTGTTTTTTCGGGTCTAACTCGGGTTCAGCTTCTTGTTGCGGTTAGGGTTATGTTTAGGGTTGTTAGGAAAGAGTGAAGACGCAGAGTCCTGTTGAGTGTGGGGTTGCGTAAAGGCTCCCCCAGGGAGTTCAGGTGTACCCAAAGGCTTCCGCTGAGAGCACTTTTTGATGGCAGAAAGTGGCACCGTACGTGTTTTTTCGGGTCTAACTCGGGTTGAGCTTCTTGTTGCGGTTAGGGTTATGTTTAGGGTTGTTAGGAAAGAGTGAAGACGCAGAGTCCTGTTGAGTGTGGGGTTGCGTAAAGGCTCCCCCAGGGAGTTCAGGTGTACCCAAAGGCTTCCGCTGAGAGCACTTTTTGATGGCAGAAAGTGGCACCGTACGTGTTTTTTCGGGTCTAACTCGGGTTGAGCTTCTTGTTGCGGTTAGGGTTATGTTTAGGGTTGTTAGGAAAGAGTGAAGACGCAGAGTCCTGTTGAGTGTGGGGTTGCGTAAAGGCTCCCCCAGGGAGTTCAGGTGTACCCAAAGGCTTCCGCTGAGAGCACTTTTTGATGGCAGAAAGTGGCACCGTACGTGTTTTTTCGGGTCTAACTCGGGTTCAGCTTCTTGTTGCGGTTAGGGTTATGTTTAGGGTTGTTAGGAAAGAGTGAAGACGCAGAGTCCTGTTGAGTGTGGGGTTGCGTAAAGGCTCCCCCAGGGAGTTCAGGTGTACCCAAAGGCTTCCGCTGAGAGCACTTTTTGATGGCAGAAAGTGGCACCGTACGTGTTTTTTCGGGTCTAACTCGGGTTCAGCTTCTTGTTGCGGTTAGGGTTATGTTTAGGGTTGTTAGGAAAGAGTGAAGACGCAGAGTCCTGTTGAGTGTGGGGTTGCGTAAAGGCTCCCCCAGGGAGTTCAGGTGTACCCAAAGGCTTCCGCTGAGAGCACTTTTTGATGGCAGAAAGTGGCACCGTACGTGTTTTTTCGGGTCTAACTCGGGTTCAGCTTCTTGTTGCGGTTAGGGTTATGTTTAGGGTTGTTAGGAAAGAGTGAAGACGCAGAGTCCTGTTGAGTGTGGGGTTGCGTAAAGGCTCCCCCAGGGAGTTCAGGTGTACCCAAAGGCTTCCGCTGAGAGCACTTTTTGATGGCAGAAAGTGGCACCGTACGTGTTTTTTCGGGTCTAACTCGGGTTGAGCTTCTTGTTGCGGTTAGGGTTATGTTTAGGGTTGTTAGGAAAGAGTGAAGACGCAGAGTCCTGTTGAGTGTGGGGTTGCGTAAAGGCTCCCCCAGGGAGTTCAGGTGTACCCAAAGGCTTCCGCTGAGAGCACTTTTTGATGGCAGAAAGTGGCACCGTACGTGTTTTTTCGGGTCTAACTCGGGTTCAGCTTCTTGTTGCGGTTAGGGTTATGTTTAGGGTTGTTAGGAAAGAGTGAAGACGCAGAGTCCTGTTGAGTGTGGGGTTGCGTAAAGGCTCCCCCAGGGAGTTCAGGTGTACCCAAAGGCTTCCGCTGAGAGCACTTTTTGATGGCAGAAAGTGGCACCGTCCGAGTTTTTTCGGGTCTAACTCGGGTTGAGCTTCTTGTTCCGGTTAGGGTTATGTTTAGGGTTGTTAGGAAAGAGTGAAGACGCAGAGTCCTGTTGAGTGTGGGGTTGCGTAAAGGCTCCCCCAGGGAGTTCAGGTGTACCCAAAGGCTTCCGCTGAGAGCACTTTTTGATGGCAGAAAGTGGCACCGTCCGTGTTTTTTCGGGTCTAACTCGGGTTCAGCTTCTTGTTGCGGTTAGGGTTATGTTTAGGGTTGTTAGGAAAGAGTGAAGACGCAGAGTCCTGTTGAGTGTGGGGTTGCGTAAAGGCTCCCCCAGGGAGTTCAGGTGTACCCAAAGGCTTCCGCTGAGAGCACTTTTAGATGGCAGAAAGTGGCACCGTACGTGTTTTTTCGGGTCTAACTCGGGTTCAGCTTCTTGTTGCGGTTAGGGTTATGTTTAGGGTTGTTAGGAAAGAGTGAAGACGCAGAGTCCTGTTGAGTGTGGGGTTGCGTAAAGGCTCCCCCAGGGAGTTCAGGTGTACCCAAAGGCTTCCGCTGAGAGCACTTTTTGATGGCAGAAAGTGGCACCGTACGTGTTTTTTCGGGTCTAACTCGGGTTCAGCTTCTTGTTGCGGTTAGGGTTATGTTTAGGGTTGTTAGGAAAGAGTGAAGACGCAGAGTCCTGTTGAGTGTGGGGTTGCGTAAAGGCTCCCCCAGGGAGTTCAGGTGTACCCAAAGGCTTCCGCTGAGAGCACTTTTTGATGGCAGAAAGTGGCACCGTACGTGTTTTTTCGGGTCTAACTCGGGTTCAGCTTCTTGTTGCGGTTAGGGTTATGTTTAGGGTTGTTAGGAAAGAGTGAAGACGCAGAGTCCTGTTGAGTGTGGGGTTGCGTAAAGGCTCCCCCAGGGAGTTCAGGTGTACCCAAAGGCTTCCGCTGAGAGCACTTTTTGATGGCAGAAAGTGGCACCGTACGTGTTTTTTTCGGGTCTAACTCGGGTTCAGCTTCTTGTTCCGGTTAGGCTTATGTTTAGGGTTGTTAGGAAAGAGTGAAGACGCAGAGTCCTGTTGAGTGTGGGGTTGCGTAAAGGCTCCCCCAGGGAGTTCAGGTGTACCCAAAGGCTTCCGCTGAGAGCACTTTTGGATGGCAGAAAGTGGCACCGTACGTGTTTTTTCGGGTCTAACTCGGGTTCAGCTTCTTGTTGCGGTTAGGGTTATGTTTAGGGTTGTTAGGAAAGAGTGAAGACGCAGAGTCCTGTTGAGTGTGGGGTTGCGTAAAGGCTCCCCCAGGGAGTTCAGGTGTACCCAAAGGCTTCCGCTGAGAGCACTTTTGGATGGCAGAAAGTGGCACCGTACGTGTTTTTTCGGGTCTAACTCGGGTTGAGCTTCTTGTTGCGGTTAGGGTTATGTTTAGGGTTGTTAGGAAAGAGTGAAGACGCAGAGTCCTGTTGAGTGTGGGGTTGCGTAAAGGCTCCCCCAGGGAGTTCAGGTGTACCCAAAGGCTTCCGCTGAGAGCACTTTTGGATGGCAGAAAGTGGCACCGTACGTGTTTTTTCGGGTCTAACTCGGGTTCAGCTTCTTGTTGCGGTTAGGGTTATGTTTAGGGTTGTTAGGAAAGAGTGAAGATGCAGAGTCCTGTTGAGTGTGGGGTTGCGTAAAGGCTCCCCCAGGGAGTTCAGGTGTACCCAAAGGCTTCCGCTGAGAGCACTTTTTGATGGCAGAAAGTGGCACCGTACGTGTTTTTTCGGGTCTAACTCGGGTTCAGCTTCTTGTTGCGGTTAGGGTTATGTTTAGGGTTGTTAGGAAAGAGTGAAGACGCAGAGTCCTGTTGAGTGTGGGGTTGCGTAAAGGCTCCCCCAGGGAGTTCAGGTGTACCCAAAGGCTTCCGCTGAGAGCACTTTTTGATGGCAGAAAGTGGCACCGTACGTGTTTTTTCGGGTCTAACTCGGGTTCAGCTTCTTGTTGCGGTTAGGGTTATGTTTAGGGTTGTTAGGAAAGAGTGAAGACGCAGAGTCCTGTTGAGTGTGGGGTTGCGTAAAGGCTCCCCCAGGGAGTTCAGGTGTACCCAAAGGCTTCCGCTGAGAGCACTTTTTGATGGCAGAAAGTGGCACCGTACGTGTTTTTTCGGGTCTAACTCGGGTTCAGCTTCTTGTTCCGGTTAGGGTTATGTTTAGGGTTGTTAGGAAAGAGTGAAGACGCAGAGTCCTGTTGAGTGTGGGGTTGCGTAAAGGCTCCCCCAGGGAGTTCAGGTGTACCCAAAGGCTTCCGCTGAGAGCACTTTTTGATGGCAGAAAGTGGCACCGTACGTGTTTTTTCGATTCTAACTCGGGTTCAGCTTCTTGTTGCGGTTAGGGTTATGTTTAGGGTTGTTAGGAAAGAGTGAAGACGCAGAGTCCTGTTGAGTGTGGGGTTGCGTAAAGGCTCCCCCAGGGAGTTCAGGTGTACCCAAAGGCTTCCGCTGAGAGCACTTTTTGATGGCAGAAAGTGGCACCGTACGTGTTTTTTCGGGTCTAACTCGGGTTCAGCTTCTTGTTGCGGTTAGGGTTATGTTTAGGGTTGTTAGGAAAGAGTGAAGACGCAGAGTCCTGTTGAGTGTGGGGTTGCGTAAAGGCTCCCCCAGGGAGTTCAGGTGTACCCAAAGGCTTCCGCTGAGAGCACTTTTAGATGGCAGAAAGTGGCACTGTACGTGTTTTTTCGGGTCTAACTCGGGTTCAGCTTCTTGTTGCGGTTAGGGTTATGTTTAGGGTTGTTAGGAAAGAGTGAAGACGCAGAGTCCTGTTGAGTGTGGGGTTGCGTAAAGGCTCCCCCAGGGAGTTCAGGTGTACCCAAAGGCTTCCGCTGAGAGCACTTTTGGATGGCAGAAAGTGGCACCGTACGTGTTTTTTCGGGTCTAACTCGGGTTCAGCTTCTTGTTGCGGTTAGGGTTATGTTTAGGGTTGTTAGGAAAGAGTGAAGACGCAGAGTCCTGTTGAGTGTGGGGTTGCGTAAAGGCTCCCCCAGGGAGTTCAGGTGTACCCAAAGGCTTCCGCTGAGAGCACTTTTGGATGGCAGAAAGTGGCACCGTACGTGTTTTTTCGGGTCTAACTCGGGTTCAGCTTCTTGTTGCGGTTAGGGTTATGTTTAGGGTTGTTAGGAAAGAGTGAAGACGCAGAGTCCTGTTGAGTGTGGGGTTGCGTAAAGGCTCCCCCAGGGAGTTCAGGTGTACCCAAAGGCTTCCGCTGAGAGCACTTTTTGATGGCAGAAAGTGGCACCGTACGTGTTTTTTCGGGTCTAACTCGGGTTCAGCTTCTTGTTGCGGTTAGGGTTATGTTTAGGGTTGTTAGGAAAGAGTGAAGACGCAGAGTCCTGTTGAGTGTGGGGTTGCGTAAAGGCTCCCCCAGGGAGTTCAGGTGTACCCAAAGGCTTCCGCTGAGAGCACTTTTTGATGGCAGAAAGTGGCACCGTACGTGTTTTTTCGGGTCTAACTCGGGTTCAGCTTCTTGTTGCGGTTAGGCTTATGTTTAGGGTTGTTAGGAAAGAGTGAAGACGCAGAGTCCTGTTGAGTGTGGGGTTGCGTAAAGGCTCCCCCAGGGAGTTCAGGTGTACCCAAAGGCTTCCGCTGAGAGCACTTTTGGATGGCAGAAAGTGGCACCGTACGTGTATTTTCGGGTCTAACTCGGGTTGAGCTTCTTGTTGCGGTTAGGGTTATGTTTAGGGTTGTTAGGAAAGAGTGAAGACGCAGAGTCCTGTTGAGTGTGGGGTTGCGTAAAGGCTCCCCCAGGGAGTTCAGGTGTTCCCAAAGGCTTCCTCTGAGAGCACTTTTTGATGGCAGAAAGTGGCACCGTACGTGTTTTTTCGGGTCTAACTCGGGTTCAGCTTCTTGTTGCGGTTAGGGTTATGTTTAGGGTTGTTAGGAAAGAGTGAAGACGCAGAGTCCTGTTGAGTGTGGGGTTGCGTAAAGGCTCCCCCAGGGAGTTCAGGTGTACCCAAAGGCTTCCGCTGAGAGTACTTTTTGATGGCAGAAAGTGGCACCGTACGTGTTTTTTCGGGTCTAACTTGGGTTCAGCTTCTTGTTGCGGTTAGGGTTATGTTTAGGGTTGTTAGGAAAGAGTGAAGACGCAGAGTCCTGTTGAGTGTGGGGTTGCATAAAGGCTCCCCCAGGGAGTTCAGGTGTACCCAAAGGCTTCCGCTGAGAGCACTTTTTGATGGCAGAAAGTGGCACCGTACGTGTTTTTTCGGGTCTAACTCGGGGTCAGCTTCTTGTTGCGGTTAGGCTTATGTTTAGGGTTGTTAGGAAAGAGTGAAGACGCAGAGTCCTGTTGAGTGTGGGGTTGCGTAAAGGCTCCCCCAGGGAGTTCAGGTGTACCCAAATGCTTCCGCTGAGAGCACTTTTTGATGGCAGAAAGAGGCACCGTACGTGTTTTTTCAGGTCTAACTCGGGTTCAGCTTCTTGTTGCGGTTAGGGTTATGTTTAGGGTTGTTAGGAAAGAGTGAAGATGCAGAGTCCTGTTGAGTGTGGGGTTGCGTAAAGGCTCCCCCAGGGAGTTCAGGTGTACCCAAAGGCTTCCGCTGAGAGCACTTTTTGATGGCAGAAAGTGGCACCGTACGTGTATTTTCGGGTCTAACTCGGGTTCAGCTTCTTGTTGCGGTTAGGGTTATGTTTAGGGTTGTTAGGAAAGAGAGAAGACGCAGAGTCCTGTTGAGTGTGGGGTTGCGTAAAGGCTCCCCCAGGGAGTTCAGGTGTTCCCAAAGGCTTCCGCTGAGAGCACTTTTGGATGGCAGAAAGTGGCACCGTACGTGTTTTTTCGGGTCTAACTCGGGTTCAGCTTCTTGTTGCGGTTAGGGTTATGTTTAGGGTTGTTAGGAAAGAGTGAAGACGCAGAGTCCTGTTGAGTGTGGGGTTGCGTAAAGGCTCCCCCAGGGAGTTCAGGTGTACCCAAAGGCTTCCGCTGAGAGCACTTTTTGATGGCAGAAAGTGGCACCGTACGTGTTTTTTCGGGTCTAACTCGGGTTCAGCTTCTTGTTGCGGTTAGGCTTATGTTTAGGGTTGTTAGGAAAGAGTGAAGACGCAGAGTCCTGTTGAGTGTGGGGTTGCGTAAAGGCTCCCCCAGGGAGTTCAGGTGTACCCAAAGGCTTCCGCTGAGAGCACTTTTTGATGGCAGAAAGTGGCACCGTACGTGTTTTTTCGGGTCTAACTCGGGTTCAGCTTCTTGTTGCGGTTAGGCTTATGTTTAGGGTTGTTAGGAAAGAGTGAAGACGCAGAGTCCTGTTGAGTGTGGGGTTGCGTAAAGGCTCCCCCAGGGAGTTCAGGTGTTCCCAAAGGCTTCCGCTGAGAGCACTTTTTGATGGCAGAAAGTGGCACCGTACGTGTTTTTTCGGGTCTAACTCGGGTTCAGCTTCTTGTTGCGGTTAGGGTTATGTTTAGGGTTGTTAGGAAAGAGTGAAGACGCAGAGTCCTGTTGAGTGTGGGGTTGCATAAAGGCTCCCCCAGGGAGTTCAGGTGTACCCAAAGGCTTCCGCTCAGAGCACTTTTAGATGGCAGAAAGTGGCACTGTACGTGTATTTTCGGGTCTAACTCAGGTTCAGCTTCTTGTTGCGGTTAGGGTTATGTTTAGGGTTGTTAGGAAAGAGTGAAGACGCAGAGTCCTGTTGAGTGTGGGGTTGCGTAAAGGCTCCCCCAGGGAGTTCAGGTGTACCCAAAGGCTTCCGCTGAGAGCACTTTTTGATGGCAGAAAGTGGCACCGTACGTGTTTTTTCGGGTCTAACTCGGGTTCAGCTTCTTGTTGCGGTTAGGGTTATGTTTAGGGTTGTTAGGAAAGAGTGAAGACGCAGAGTCCTGTTGAGTGTGGGGTTGCGTAAAGGCTCCCCCAGGGAGTTCAGGTGTACCCAAAGGCTTCCGCTCAGAGCACTTTTTGATGGCAGAAAGTGGCACCGTACGTGTTTTTTCGGGTCTAACTCGGGTTCAGCTTCTTGTTGCGGTTAGGGTTATGTTTAGGGTTGTTAGGAAAGAGTGAAGACGCAGAGTCCTGTTGAGTGTGGGGTTGCATAAAGGCTCCCCCAGGGAGTTCAGGTGTACCCAAAGGCTTCCGCTGAGAGCACTTTTTGATGGCAGAAAGTGGCACCGTACGTGTTTTTTCGGGTCTAACTCGGGTTCAGCTTCTTGTTGCGGTTAGGGATATGTTTAGGGTTGTTAGGAAAGAGTGAAGACGCAGAGTCCTGTTGAGTGTGGGGTTGCGTAAAGGCTCCCCCAGGGAGTTCAGGTGTACCCAAAGGCTTCCGCTGAGAGCACTTTTTGATGGCAGAAAGTGGCACCGTACGTGTTTTTTCGGGTCTAACTCGGGTTCAGCTTCTTGTTCCGGTTAGGGTTATGTTTAGGGTTGTTAGGAAAGAGTGAAGACGCAGAGTCCTGTTGAGTGTGGGGTTGCGTAAAGGCTCCCCCAGGGAGTTCAGGTGTACCCAAAGGCTTCCGCTGAGAGCACTTTTTGATGGCAGAAAGTGGCACCGTACGTGTATTTTCGGGTCTAACTCGGGTTCAGCTTCTTGTTCCGGTTAGGGTTATGTTTAGGGTTGTTAGGAAAGAGAGAAGACGCAGAGTCCTGTTGAGTGTGGGGTTGCGTAAAGGCTCCCCCAGGGAGTTCAGGTGTTCCCAAAGGCTTCCGCTGAGAGCACTTTTGGATGGCAGAAAGTGGCACCGTACGTGTTTTTTCGGGTCTAACTCGGGTTCAGCTTCTTGTTGCGGTTAGGGTTATGTTTAGGGTTGTTAGGAAAGAGTGAAGACGCAGAGTCCTGTTGAGTGTGGGGTTGCGTAAAGGCTCCCCCAGGGAGTTCAGGTGTACCCAAAGGCTTCCGCTGAGAGCACTTTTTGATGGCAGAAAGTGGCACCGTACATGTTTTTTCGGGTCTAACTCGGGTTCAGCTTCTTGTTGCGGTTAGGCTTATGTTTAGGGTTGTTAGGAAAGAGTGAAGACGCAGAGTCCTGTTGAGTGTGGGGTTGCGTAAAGGCTCCCCCAGGGAGTTCAGGTGTACCCAAAGGCTTCCGCTGAGAGCACTTTTTGATGGCAGAAAGTGGCACCGTACGTGTTTTTTCGGGTCTAACTCGGGTTCAGCTTCTTGTTGCGGTTAGGCTTATGTTTAGGGTTGTTAGGAAAGAGTGAAGACGCAGAGTCCTGTTGAGTGTGGGGTTGCGTAAAGGCTCCCCCAGGGAGTTCAGGTGTTCCCAAAGGCTTCCGCTGAGAGCACTTTTTGATGGCAGAAAGTGGCACCGTACGTGTTTTTTCGGGTATAACTCGGGTTCAGCTTCTTGTTGCGGTTAGGGTTATGTTTAGGGTTGTTAGGAAAGAGTGAAGACGCAGAGTCCTGTTGAGTGTGGGGTTGCATAAAGGCTCCCCCAGGGAGTTCAGGTGTACCCAAAGGCTTCCGCTCAGAGCACTTTTAGATGGCAGAAAGTGGCACTGTACGTGTATTTTCGGGTCTAACTCGGGTTCAGCTTCTTGTTGCGGTTAGGGTTATGTTTAGGGTTGTTAGGAAAGAGTGAAGACGCAGAGTCCTGTTGAGTGTGGGGTTGCGTAAAGGCTCCCCCAGGGAGTTCAGGTGTACCCAAAGGCTTCCGCTGAGAGCACTTTTTGATGGCAGAAAGTGGCACCGTACGTGTTTTTTCGGGTCTAACTCGGGTTCAGCTTCTTGTTGCGGTTAGGGTTATGTTTAGGGTTGTTAGGAAAGAGTGAAGACGCAGAGTCCTGTTGAGTGTGGGGTTGCGTAAAGGCTCCCCCAGGGAGTTCAGGTGTACCCAAAGGCTTCCGCTCAGAGCACTTTTTGATGGCAGAAAGTGGCACCGTACGTGTTTTTTCGGGTCTAACTCGGGTTCAGCTTCTTGTTGCGGTTAGGGTTATGTTTAGGGTTGTTAGGAAAGAGTGAAGACGCAGAGTCCTGTTGAGTGTGGGGTTGCATAAAGGCTCCCCCAGGGAGTTCAGGTGTACCCAAAGGCTTCCGCTGAGAGCACTTTTTGATGGCAGAAAGTGGCACCGTACGTGTTTTTTCGGGTCTAACTCGGGTTCAGCTTCTTGTTGCGGTTAGGGTTATGTTTAGGGTTGTTAGGAAAGAGTGAAGACGCAGAGTCCTGTTGAGTGTGGGGTTGCGTAAAGGCTCCCCCAGGGAGTTCAGGTGTACCCAAAGGCTTCCGCTGAGAGCACTTTTTGATGGCAGAAAGTGGCACCGTACGTGTTTTTTCGGGTCTAACTCGGGTTCAGCTTCTTGTTGCGGTTAGGGTTATGTTTAGGGTTGTTAGGAAAGAGTGAAGACGCAGAGTCCTGTTGAGTGTGGGGTTGCGTAAAGGCTCCCCCAGGGAGTTCAGGTGTACCCAAAGGCTTCCGCTGAGAGCACTTTTTGATGGCAGAAAGTGGCACCGTACGTGTTTTTTCGGGTCTAACTCGGGTTCAGCTTCTTGTTGCGGTTAGGGTTATGTTTAGGGTTGTTAGGAAAGAGAGAAGACGCAGAGTCCTGTTGAGTGTGGGGTTGCGTAAAGGCTCCCCCAGGGAGTTCAGGTGTACCCAAAGGCTTCCGCTGAGAGCACTTTTGGATGGCAGAAAGTGGCACCGTACGTGTTTTTTCGGGTCTAACTCGGGTTCAGCTTCTTGTTCCGGTTAGGGTTATGTTTAGGGTTGTTAGGAAAGAGTGAAGACGCAGAGTCCTGTTGAGTGTGGGGTTGCGTAAAGGCTCCCCCAGGGAGTTCAGGTGTACCCAAAGGCTTCCGCTGAGAGCACTTTTTGATGGCAGAAGTGGCACCGTACGTGTTTTTTCGGGTCTAACTCGGGTTCAGCTTCTTGTTGCGGTTAGGGTTATGTTTAGGGTTGTTAGGAAAGAGTGAAGACGCAGAGTCCTGTTGAGTGTGGGGTTGCGTAAAGGCTCCCCCAGGGAGTTCAGGTGTACCCAAAGGCTTCCGCTGAGAGCACTTTTTGATGGCAGAAAGTGGCACCGTACGTGTTTTTTCGGGTCTAACTCGGGTTCAGCTTCTTGTTGCGGTTAGGGTTATGTTTAGGGTTGTTAGGAAAGAGTGAAGACGCAGAGTCCTGTTGAGTGTGGGGTTGCGTAAAGGCTCCCCCAGGGAGTTCAGGTGTACCCAAAGGCTTCCGCTGAGAGCACTTTTTGATGGCAGAAAGTGGCACCGTACGTGTTTTTTCGGGTCTAACTCGGGTTCAGCTTCTTGTTGCGGTTAGGCTTATGTTTAGGGTTGTTAGGAAAGAGTGAAGACGCAGAGTCCTGTTGAGTGTGGGGTTGCGTAAAGGCTCCCCCAGGGAGTTCAGGTGTAGCCAAAGGCTTCCGCTGAGAGCACTTTTTGATGGCAGAAAGTGGCACCGTACGTGTTTTTTCGGGTCTAACTCGGGTTCAGCTTCTTGTTGCGGTTAGGGTTATGTTTAGGGTTGTTAGGAAAGAGTGAAGACGCAGAGTCCTGTTGAGTGTGGGGTTGCGTAAAGGCTCCCCCAGGGAGTTCAGGTGTACCCAAAGGCTTCCGCTCAGAGCACTTTTTGATGGCAGAAAGTGGCACCGTACGTGTTTTTTCGGGTCTAACTCGGGTTCAGCTTCTTGTTGCGGTTAGGGTTATGTTTAGGGTTGTTAGGAAAGAGTGAAGACGCAGAGTCCTGTTGAGTGTGGGGTTGCGTAAAGGCTCCCCCAGGGAGTTCATGTGTTCCCAAAGGCTTCCGCTGAGAGCACTTTTTGATGGCAGAAAGTGGCACCGTACGTGTTTTTTCGGGTCTAACTCGGGTTCAGCTTCTTGTTGCGGTTAGGGTTATGTTTAGGGTTGTTAGGAAAGAGTGAAGACGCAGAGTCCTGTTGAGTGTGGGGTTGCGTAAAGGCTCCCCCAGGGAGTTCAGGTGTACCCAAAGGCTTCCGCTGAGAGCACTTTTTGATGGCAGAAAGTGGCACCGTACGTGTTTTTTCGGGTCTAACTCGGGTTCAGCTTCTTGTTGCGGTTAGGGTTATGTTTAGGGTTGTTAGGAAAGAGTGAAGACGCAGAGTCCTGTTGAGTGTGGGGTTGCGTAAAGGCTCCCCCAGGGAGTTCAGGTGTACCCAAAGGCTTCCGCTGAGAGCACTTTTGGATGGCAGAAAGTGGCACCGTACGTGTTTTTTCGGGTCTAACTCGGGGTCAGCTTCTTGTTGCGGTTAGGGTTATGTTTAGGGTTGTTAGGAAAGAGTGAAGACGCAGAGTCCTGTTGAGTGTGGGGTTGCGTAAAGGCTCCCCCAGGGAGTTCAGGTGTACCCAAAGGCTTCCGCTGAGAGCACTTTTAGATGGCAGAAAGTGGCACCGTCCGTGTTTTTTCGGGTCTAACTCGGGTTCAGCTTCTTGTTGCGGTTAGGGTTATGTTTAGGGTTGTTAGGAAAGAGTGAAGACGCAGAGTCCTGTTGAGTGTGGGGTTGCGTAAAGGCTCCCCCAGGGAGTTCAGGTGTACCCAAAGGCTTCCGCTGAGAGCACTTTTGGATGGCAGAAAGTGGCACCGTACGTGTTTTTTCGGGTCTAACTCGGGTTCAGCTTCTTGTTGCGGTTAGGGTTATGTTTAGGGTTGTTAGGAAAGAGTGAAGACGCAGAGTCCTGTTGAGTGTGGGGTTGCATAAAGGCTCCCCCAGGGAGTTCAGGTGTACCCAAAGGCTTCCGCTGAGAGCACTTTTTGATGGCAGAAAGTTGCACCGTACGTGTTTTTTCGGGTCTAACTCGGGGTCAGCTTCTTGTTGCGGTTAGGCTTATGTTTAGGGTTGTTAGGAAAGAGTGAAGACGCAGAGTCCTGTTGAGTGTGGGGTTGCGTAAAGGCTCCCCCAGGGAGTTCAGGTGTACCCAAATGCTTCCGCTGAGAGCACTTTTTGATGGCAGAAAGTGGCACCGTACGTGTTTTTTCAGGTCTAACTCGGGTTCAGCTTCTTGTTGCGGTTAGGGTTATGTTTAGGGTTGTTAGGAAAGAGTGAAGACGCAGAGTTCTGTTGAGTGTGGGGTTGCGTAAAGGCTCCCCCAGGGAGTTCAGGTGTACCCAAAGGCTTCCGCTGAGAGCACTTTTTGATGGCAGAAAGTGGCACCGTACGTGTATTTTCGGGTCTAACTCGGGTTCAGCTTCTTGTTGCGGTTAGGGTTATGTTTAGGGTTGTTAGGAAAGAGAGAAGACGCAGAGTCCTGTTGAGTGTGGGGTTGCGTAAAGGCTCCCCCAGGGAGTTCAGGTGTTCCCAAAGGCTTCCGCTGAGAGCACTTTTGGATGGCAGAAAGTGGCACCGTACGTGTTTTTTCGGGTCTAACTCGGGTTCAGCTTCTTGTTGCGGTTAGGGTTATGTTTAGGGTTGTTAGGAAAGAGTGAAGACGCAGAGTCCTGTTGAGTGTGGGGTTGCGTAAAGGCTCCCCCAGGGAGTTCAGGTGTACCCAAAGGCTTCCGCTGAGAGCACTTTTTGATGGCAGAAAGTGGCACCGTACGTGTTTTTTCGGGTCTAACTCGGGTTCAGCTTTTTGTTGCGGTTAGGCTTATGTTTAGGGTTGTTAGGAAAGAGTGAAGACGCAGAGTCCTGTTGAGTGTGGGGTTGCGTAAAGGCTCCCCCAGGGAGTTCAGGTGTACCCAAAGGCTTCCGCTGAGAGCACTTTTTGATGGCAGAAAGTGGCACCGTACGTGTTTTTTCGGGTCTAACTCGGGTTCAGCTTCTTGTTGCGGTTAGGCTTATGTTTAGGGTTGTTAGGAAAGAGTGAAGACGCAGAGTCCTGTTGAGTGTGGGGTTGCGTAAAGGCTCCCCCAGGGAGTTCAGGTGTTCCCAAAGGCTTCCGCTGAGAGCACTTTTTGATGGCAGAAAGTGGCACCGTACGTGTTTTTTCGGGTCTAACTCGGGTTCAGCTTCTTGTTGCGGTTAGGGTTATGTTTAGGGTTGTTAGGAAAGAGTGAAGACGCAGAGTCCTGTTGAGTGTGGGGTTGCGTAAAGGCTCCCCCAGGGAGTTCAGGTGTACCCAAAGGCTTCCGCTGAGAGCACTTTTTGATGGCAGAAAGTGGCACCGTACGTGTTTTTTCGGGTCTAACTCGGGTTCAGCTTCTTGTTGCGGTTAGGCTTATGTTTAGGGTTGTTAGGAAAGAGTGAAGACGCAGAGTCCTGTTGAGTGTGGGGTTGCGTAAAGGCTCCCCCAGGGAGTTCAGGTGTTCCCAAAGGCTTCCGCTGAGAGCACTTTTTGATGGCAGAAAGTGGCACCGTACGTGTTTTTTCGGGTCTAACTCGGGTTCAGCTTCTTGTTGCGGTTAGGGTTATGTTTAGGGTTGTTAGGAAAGAGTGAAGACGCAGAGTCCTGTTGAGTGTGGGGTTGCGTAAAGGCTCCCCCAGGGAGTTCAGGTGTACCCAAAGGCTTCCGCTGAGAGCACTTTTTGATGGCAGAAAGTGGCACCGTACGTGTTTTTTCGGGTCTAACTCGGGTTCAGCTTCTTGTTGCGGTTAGGGTTATGTTTAGGGTTGTTAGGAAAGAGTGAAGACGCAGAGTCCTGTTGAGTGTGGGGTTGCGTAAAGGCTCCCCCAGGGAGTTCAAGTGTACCCAAAGGCTTCCGCTGAGAGCACTTTTTGATGGCAGAAAGTGGCACCGTACGTGTTTTTTCGGGTCTAACTCGGGTTCAGCTTCTTGTTGCGGTTAGGCTTATGTTTAGGGTTGTTAGGAAAGAGTGAAGACGCAGAGTCCTGTTGAGTGTGGGGTTGCGTAAAGGCTCCCCCAGGGAGTTCAGGTGTACCCAAAGGCTTCCGCTGAGAGCACTTTTTGATGGCAGAAAGTGGCACCGTACGTGTTTTTTCGGGTCTAACTCGGGTTCAGCTTCTTGTTGCGGTTAGGCTTATGTTTAGGGTTGTTAGGAAAGAGTGAAGACGCAGAGTCCTGTTGAGTGTGGGGTTGCGTAAAGGCTCCCCCAGGGAGTTCAGGTGTTCCCAAAGGCTTCCGCTGAGAGCACTTTTTGATGGCAGAAAGTGGCACCGTACGTGTTTTTTCGGGTCTAACTCGGGTTCAGCTTCTTGTTGCGGTTAGGGTTATGTTTAGGGTTGTTAGGAAAGAGTGAAGACGCAGAGTCCTGTTGAGTGTGGGGTTGCGTAAAGGCTCCCCCAGGGAGTTCAGGTGTACCCAAAGGCTTCCGCTGAGAGCACTTTTTGATGGCAGAAAGTGGCACCGTACGTGTTTTTTCGGGTCTAACTCGGGTTCAGCTTCTTGTTGCGGTTAGGCTTATGTTTAGGGTTGTTAGGAAAGAGTGAAGACGCAGAGTCCTGTTGAGTGTGGGGTTGCGTAAAGGCTCCCCCAGGGAGTTCAGGTGTTCCCAAAGGCTTCCGCTGAGAGCACTTTTTGATGGCAGAAAGTGGCACCGTACGTGTTTTTTCGGGTCTAACTCGGGTTCAGCTTCTTGTTGCGGTTAGGGTTATGTTTAGGGTTGTTAGGAAAGAGTGAAGACGCAGAGTCCTGTTGAGTGTGGGGTTGCGTAAAGGCTCCCCCAGGGAGTTCAGGTGTACCCAAAGGCTTCCGCTGAGAGCACTTTTTGATGGCAGAAAGTGGCACCGTACGTGTTTTTTCGGGTCTAACTCGGGTTCAGCTTCTTGTTGCGGTTAGGGTTATGTTTAGGGTTGTTAGCAAAGAGTGAAGACGCAGAGTCCTGTTGAGTGTGGGGTTGCGTAAAGGCTCCCCCAGGGAGTTCAAGTGTACCCAAAGGCTTCCGCTGAGAGCACTTTTTGATGGCAGAAAGTGGCACCGTACGTGTTTTTTCGGGTCTAACTCGGGTTGAGCTTCTTGTTGAGGTTAGGGTTATGTTTAGGGTTGTTAGGAAAGAGTGAAGACGCAGAGTCCTGTTGAGTGTGGGGTTGCGTAAAGGCTCCCCCAGGGAGTTCAGGTGTACCCAAAGGCTTCCGCTGAGAGCACTTTTTGATGGCAGAAAGTGGCACCGTACGTGTTTTTTCCGGGTCTAACTCGGGTTCAGCTTCTTGTTGCGGTTAGGGTTATGTTTAGGGTTGTTAGGAAAGAGTGAAGACGCAGAGTCCTGTTGAGTGTGGGGTTGCGTAAAGGCTCCCCCAGGGAGTTCAGGTGTACCCAAAGGCTTCCGCTGAGAGCACTTTTTGATGGCAGAAAGTGGCACCGTACGTGTTTTTTCGGGTCTAACTCGGGTTCAGCTTCTTGTTCTGGTTAGGGTTATGTTTAGGGTTGTTAGGAAAGAGTGAAGACGCAGAGTCCTGTTGAGTGTGGGGTTGCGTAAAGGCTCCCCCAGGGAGTTCAGGTGTACCCAAAGGCTTCTGCTGAGAGCACTTTTTGATGGCAGAAAGTGGCACCGTACGTGTTTTTTCGGGTCTAACTCGGGTTCAGCTTCTTGTTGCGGTTAGGGTTATGTTTAGGGTTGTTAGGAAAGAGTGAAGACGCAGAGTCCTGTTGAGTGTGGGGTTGCGTAAAGGCTCCCCCAGGGAGTTCAGGTGTACCCAAAGGCTTCCGCTGAGAGCACTTTTTGATGGCAGAAAGTGGCACTGTACGTGTTTTTTCGGGTCTAACTCGGGTTCAGCTTCTTGTTGCGGTTAGGGTTATGTTTAGGGTTGTTAGGAAAGAGTGAAGACGCAGAGTCCTGTTGAGTGTGGGGTTGCGTAAAGGCTCCCCCAGGGAGTTCAGGTGTACCCAAAGGCTTCCGCTGAGAGCACTTTTTGATGGCAGAAAGTGGCACCGTACGTGTTTTTTCGGGTCTAACTCGGGTTCAGCTTCTTGTTGCGGTTAGGCTTATGTTTAGGGTTGTTAGGAAAGAGTGAAGACGCAGAGTCCTGTTGAGTGTGGGGTTGCGTAAAGGCTCCCCCAGGGAGTTCAGGTGTTCCCAAAGGCTTCCGCTGAGAGCACTTTTTGATGGCAGAAAGTGGCACCGTACGTGTTTTTTCGGGTCTAACTCGGGTTCAGCTTCTTGTTGCGGTTAGGGTTATGTTTAGGGTTGTTAGGAAAGAGTGAAGACGCAGAGTCCTGTTGAGTGTGGGGTTGCATAAAGGCTCCCCCAGGGAGTTCAGGTGTACCCAAAGGCTTCCGCTGAGAGCACTTTTAGATGGCAGAAAGTGGCACTGTACGTGTATTTTCGGGTCTAACTCGGGTTCAGCTTCTTGTTGCGGTTAGGGTTATGTTTAGGGTTGTTAGGAAAGAGTGAAGACGCAGAGTCCTGTTGAGTGTGGGGTTGCGTAAAGGCTCCCCCAGGGAGTTCAGGTGTACCCAAAGGCTTCCGCTGAGAGCACTTTTGGATGGCAGAAAGTGGCACCGTACGTGTTTTTTCGGGTCTAACTCGGGTTCAGCTTCTTGTTGCGGTTAGGGTTATGTTTAGGGTTGTTAGGAAAGAGTGAAGACGCAGAGTCCTGTTGAGTGTGGGGTTGCGTAAAGGCTCCCCCAGGGAGTTCAGGTGTACCCAAAGGCTTCCGCTCAGAGCACTTTTTGATGGCAGAAAGTGGCACCGTACGTGTTTTTTCGGGTCTAACTCGGGTTCAGCTTCTTGTTGCGGTTAGGGTTATGTTTAGGGTTGTTAGGAAAGAGTGAAGACGCAGAGTCCTGTTGAGTGTGGGGTTGCATAAAGGCTCCCCCAGGGAGTTCAGGTGTACCCAAAGGCTTCCGCTGAGAGCACTTTTTGATGGCAGAAAGTGGCACCGTACGTGTTTTTTCGGGTCTAACTCGGGTTCAGCTTCTTGTTGCGGTTAGGGTTATGTTTAGGGTTGTTAGGAAAGAGTGAAGACGCAGAGTCCTGTTGAGTGTGGGGTTGCGTAAAGGCTCCCCCAGGGAGTTCAGGTGTACCCAAAGGCTTCCGCTGAGAGCACTTTTTGATGGCAGAAAGTGGCACCGTACGTGTTTTTTCGGGTCTAACTCGGGTTCAGCTTCTTGTTGCGGTTAGGGTTATGTTTAGGGTTGTTAGGAAAGAGTGAAGACGCAGAGTCCTGTTGAGTGTGGGGTTGCGTAAAGGCTCCCCCAGGGAGTTCAGGTGTACCCAAAGGCTTCCGCTGAGAGCACTTTTTGATGGCAGAAAGTGGCACCGTACGTGTTTTTTCGGGTCTAACTCGGGTTCAGCTTCTTGTTGCGGTTAGGGTTATGTTTAGGGTTGTTAGGAAAGAGAGAAGACGCAGAGTCCTGTTGAGTGTGGGGTTGCGTAAAGGCTCCCCCAGGGAGTTCAGGTGTACCCAAAGGCTTCCGCTGAGAGCACTTTTGGATGGCAGAAAGTGGCACCGTACGTGTTTTTTCGGGTCTAACTCGGGTTCAGCTTCTTGTTCCGGTTAGGGTTATGTTTAGGGTTGTTAGGAAAGAGTGAAGACGCAGAGTCCTGTTGAGTGTGGGGTTGCGTAAAGGCTCCCCCAGGGAGTTCAGGTGTACCCAAAGGCTTCCGCTGAGAGCACTTTTTGATGGCAGAAGTGGCACCGTACGTGTTTTTTCGGGTCTAACTCGGGTTGAGCTTCTTGTTGCGGTTAGGGTTATGTTTAGGGTTGTTAGGAAAGAGTGAAGACGCAGAGTCCTGTTGAGTGTGGGGTTGCGTAAAGGCTCCCCCAGGGAGTTCAGGTGTACCCAAAGGCTTCTGCTGAGAGCACTTTTTGATGGCAGAAAGTGGCACCGTACGTGTTTTTTCGGGTCTAACTCGGGTTCAGCTTCATGTTGCGGTTAGGGTTATGTTTAGGGTTGTTAGGAAAGAGTGAAGACGCAGAGTCCTGTTGAGTGTGGGGTTGCGTAAAGGCTCCCCCAGGGAGTTCAGGTGTACCCAAAGGCTTCCGCTGAGAGCACTTTTGGATGGCAGAAAGTGGCACCGTACGTGTTTTTTCGGGTCTAACTCGGGTTCAGCTTCTTGTTGCGGTTAGGGTTATGTTTAGGGTTGTTAGGAAAGAGTGAAGACGCAGAGTCCTGTTGAGTGTGGGGTTGCGTAAAGGCTCCCCCAGGGAGTTCAGGTGTACCCAAAGGCTTCCGCTGAGAGCACTTTTTGATGGCAGAAAGTGGCACCGTACGTGTTTTTTCGGGTCTAACTCGGGTTCAGCTTCTTGTTGCGGTTAGGGTTATGTTTAGGGTTGTTAGGAAAGAGTGAAGACGCAGAGTCCTGTTGAGTGTGGGGTTGCGTAAAGGCTCCCCCAGGGAGTTCAGGTGTACCCAAAGGCTTCCGCTGAGAGCACTTTTTGATGGCAGAAAGTGGCACCGTACGTGTTTTTTCGGGTCTAACTCGGGTTCAGCTTCTTGTTGCGGTTAGGGTTATGTTTAGGGTTGTTAGGAAAGAGTGAAGACGCAGAGTCCTGTTGAGTGTGGGGTTGCGTAAAGGCTCCCCCAGGGAGTTCAGGTGTACCCAAAGGCTTCCGCTGAGAGCACTTTTGGATGGCAGAAAGTGGCACCGTACGTGTTTTTTCGGGTCTAACTCGGGTTCAGCTTCTTGTTGCGGTTAGGCTTATGTTTAGGGTTGTTAGGAAAGAGTGAAGACGCAGAGTCCTGTTGAGTGTGGGGTTGCGTAAAGGCTCCCCCAGGGAGTTCAGGTGTACCCAAAGGCTTCCGCTGAGAGCACTTTTTGATGGCAGAAAGTGGCACCGTACGTGTTTTTTCGGGTCTAACTCGGGTTCAGCTTCTTGTTGCGGTTAGGGTTATGTTTAGGGTTGTTAGGAAAGAGTGAAGACGCAGAGTCCTGTTGAGTGTGGGGTTGCGTAAAGGCTCCCCCAGGGAGTTCATGTGTTCCCAAAGGCTTCCGCTGAGAGCACTTTTTGATGGCAGAAAGTGGCACCGTACGTGTTTTTTCGGGTCTAACTCGGGTTGAGCTTCTTGTTGCGGTTAGGGTTATGTTTAGGGTTGTTAGGAAAGAGTGAAGACGCAGAGTCCTGTTGAGTGTGGGGTTGCGTAAAGGCTCCCCCAGGGAGTTCAGGTGTACCCAAAGGCTTCCGCTGAGAGCACTTTTGGATGGCAGAAAGTGGCACCGTACGTGTTTTTTCGGGTCTAACTCGGGTTCAGCTTCTTGTTGCGGTTAGGGTTATGTTTAGGGTTGTTAGGAAAGAGTGAAGACGCAGAGTCCTGTTGAGTGTGGGGTTGCGTAAAGGCTCCCCCAGGGAGTTCAGGTGTACCCAAAGGCTTCCGCTGAGAGCACTTTTTGATGGCAGAAAGTGGCACCGTACGTGTTTTTTCGGGTCTAACTCGGGTTCAGCTTCTTGTTGCGGTTAGGGTTATGTTTAGGGTTGTTAGGAAAGAGTGAAGACGCAGAGTCCTGTTGAGTGTGGGGTTGCGTAAAGGCTCCCCCAGGGAGTTCAGGTGTACCCAAAGGCTTCCGCTGAGAGCACTTTTTGATGGCAGAAACTGGCACCGTACGTGTTTTTTCGGGTCTAACTCGGGTTCAGCTTCTTGTTGCGGTTAGGGTTATGTTTAGGGTTGTTAGGAAAGAGTGAAGACGCAGAGTCCTGTTGAGTGTGGGGTTGCGTAAAGGCTCCCCCAGGGAGTTCAGGTGTACCCAAAGGCTTCCGCTGAGAGCACTTTTAGATGGCAGAAAGTGGCACTGTACGTGTTTTTTCGGGTCTAACTCGGGGTCAGCTTCTTGTTGCGGTTAGGGTTATGTTTAGGGTTGTTAGGAAAGAGTGAAGACGCAGAGTCCTGTTGAGTGTGGGGTTGCGTAAAGGCTCCCCCAGGGAGTTCAGGTGTACCCAAAGGCTTCCGCTGAGAGCACTTTTTGATGGCAGAAAGTGGCACCGTACGTGTTTTTTCGGGTCTAACTCGGGTTGAGCTTCTTGTTGCGGTTAGGGTTATGTTTAGGGTTGTTAGGAAAGAGTGAAGACGCAGAGTCCTGTTGAGTGTGGGGTTGCGTAAAGGCTCCCCCAGGGAGTTCAGGTGTACCCAAAGGCTTCCGCTGAGAGCACTTTTTGATGGCAGAAAGTGGCACCGTACGTGTTTTTTCGGGTCTAACTCGGGTTCAGCTTCTTGTTGCGGTTAGGGTTATGTTTAGGGTTGTTAGGAAAGAGTGAAGACGCAGAGTCCTGTTGAGTGTGGGGTTGCGTAAAGGCTCCCCCAGGGAGTTCAGGTGTACCCAAAGGCTTCCGCTGAGAGCACTTTTTGATGGCAGAAACTGGCACCGTACGTGTTTTTTCGGGTCTAGCTCGGGTTGAGCTTCTTGTTGCGGTTAGGGTTATGTTTAGGGTTGTTAGGAAAGAGTGAAGACGCAGAGTCCTGTTGAGTGTGGGGTTGCGTAAAGGCTCCCCCAGGGAGTTCAGGTGTACCCAAAGGCTTCCGCTGAGAGCACTTTTGGATGGCAGAAAGTGGCACCGTAGGTGTTTTTTCGGGTCTAACTCGGGTTCAGCTTCTTGTTGCGGTTAGGGTTATGTTTAGGGTTGTTAGGAAAGAGTGAAGACGCAGAGTCCTGTTGAGTGTGGGGTTGCGTAAAGACTCCCCCAGGGAGTTCAGGTGTACCCAAAGGCTTCCGCTGAGAGCACTTTTGGATGGCAGAAAGTGGCACCGTACGTGTTTTTTCGGGTCTAACTCGGGTTGAGCTTCTTGTTGCGGTTAGGGTTATGTTTAGGGTTGTTAGGAAAGAGTGAAGACGCAGAGTCCTGTTGAGTGTGGGGTTGCGTAAAGGCTCCCCCAGGGAGTTCAGGTGTACCCAAAGGCTTCCGCTGAGAGCACTTTTTGATGGCAGAAACTGGCACCGTACGTGTTTTTTCGGGTCTAACTCGGGTTCAGCTTCTTGTTGCGGTTAGGGTTATGTTTAGGGTTGTTAGGAAAGAGTGAAGACGCAGAGTCCTGTTGAGTGTGGGGTTGCGTAAAGGCTCCCCCAGGGAGTTCAGGTGTACCCAAAGGCTTCCGCTGAGAGCACTTTTTGATGGCAGAAAGTGGCACCGTACGTGTTTTTTCGGGTCTAACTCGGGTTCAGCTTCTTGTTGCGGTTAGGCTTATGTTTAGGGTTGTTAGGAAAGAGTGAAGACGCAGAGTCCTGTTGAGTGTGGGGTTGCGTAAAGGCTCCCCCAGGGAGTTCAGGTGTTCCCAAAGGCTTCCGCTGAGAGCACTTTTGGATGGCAGAAAGTGGCACCGTACGTGTTTTTTCGGGTCTAACTCGGGTTCAGCTTCTTGTTGCGGTTAGGGTTATGTTTAGGGTTGTTAGGAAAGAGTGAAGATGCAGAGTCCTGTTGAGTGTGGGGTTGCGTAAAGGCTCCCCCAGGGAGCTCAGGTGTACCCAAAGGCTTCCGCTGAGAGCACTTTTTGATGGCAGAAAGTGGCACCGTCCGTGTTTTTTCGGGTCTAACTCGGGTTCAGCTTCTTGTTGCGGTTAGGGTTATGTTTAGGGTTGTTAGGAAAGAGTGAAGACGCAGAGTCCTGTTGAGTGTGGGGTTGCGTAAAGGCTCCCCCAGGGAGTTCAGGTGTACCCAAAGGCTTCCGCTGAGAGCACTTTTTGATGGCAGAAAGTGGCACCGTACGTGTTTTTTCGGGTCTAACTCGGGTTCAGCTTCTTGTTGCGGTTAGGGTTATGTTTAGGGTTGTTAGGAAAGAGTGAAGACGCAGAGTCCTGTTGAGTGTGGGGTTGCGTAAAGGCTCCCCCAGGGAGTTCAGGTGTACCCAAAGGCTTCCGCTGAGAGCACTTTTTGATGGCAGAAAGTGGCACCGTACGTGTTTTTTCGGGTCTAACTCGGGTTCAGCTTCTTGTTGCGGTTAGGGTTATGTTTAGGGTTGTTAGGAAAGAGTGAAGACGCAGAGTCCTGTTGAGTGTGGGGTTGCGTAAAGGCTCCCCCAGGGAGTTCAGGTGTACCCAAAGGCTTCCGCTGAGAGCACTTTTTGATGGCAGAAAGTGGCACCGTACGTGATTTTTCGGGTCTAACTCGGGTTCAGCTTCTTGTTGCGGTTAGGGTTATGTTTAGGGTTGTTAGGAAAGAGTGAAGACGCAGAGTCCTGTTGAGTGTGGGGTTGCGTAAAGGCTCCCCCAGGGAGTTCAGGTGTACCCAAAGGCTTCCGCTGAGAGCACTTTTTGATGGCAGAAAGTGGCACCGTACGTGTTTTTTCGGGTCTAACTCGGGTTGAGCTTCTTGTTGCGGTTAGGCTTATGTTTAGGGTTGTTAGGAAAGAGTGAAGACGCAGAGTCCTGTTGAGTGTGGGGTTGCGTAAAGGCTCCCCCAGGGAGTTCAGGTGTACCCAAAGGCTTCCGCTGAGAGCACTTTTTGATGGCAGAAAGTGGCACCGTACGTGTTTTTTCGGGTCTAACTCGGGTTGAGCTTCTTGTTGCGGTTAGGGTTATGTTTAGGGTTGTTAGGAAAGAGTGAAGACGCAGAGTCCTGTTGAGTGTGGGGTTGCGTAAAGGCTCCCCCAGGGAGTTCAGGTGTACCCAAAGGCTTCCGCTGAGAGCACTTTTTGATGGCAGAAAGTGGCACCGTACGTGTTTTTTCGGGTCTAACTCGGGTTCAGCTTCTTGTTGCGGTTAGGGTTATGTTTAGGGTTGTTAGGAAAGAGTGAAGATGCAGAGTCCTGTTGAGTGTGGGGTTGCGTAAAGGCTCCCCCAGGGAGTTCAGGTGTACCCAAAGGCTTCCGCTGAGAGCACTTTTAGATGGCAGAAAGTGGCACTGTATGTGTTTTTTCGGGTCTAACTCGGGTTCAGCTTCTTGTTCCAGTTAGGGTTATGTTTAGGGTTGTTAGGAAAGAGTGAAGACGCAGAGTCCTGTTGAGTGTGGGGTTGCGTAAAGGCTCCCCCAGGGAGTTCAGGTGTACCCAAAGGCTTCCGCTGAGAGCACTTTTTGATGGCAGAAAGTGGCACTGTACGTGTTTTTTCGGGTCTAACTCGGGTTCAGCTTCTTGTTGCGGTTAGGGTTATGTTTAGGGTTGTTAGGAAAGAGTGAAGATGCAGAGTCCTGTTGAGTGTGGGGTTGCGTAAAGGCTCCCCCAGGGAGTTCAGGTGTACCCAAAGGCTTCCGCTGAGAGCACTTTTTGATGGCAGAAAGTGGCACCGTACGTGTTTTTTCGGGTCTAACTCGGGTTCAGCTTCTTGTTGCGGTTAGGCTTATGTTTAGGGTTGTTAGGAAAGAGTGAAGACGCAGAGTCCTGTTGAGTGTGGGGTTGCGTAAAGGCTCCCCCAGGGAGTTCAGGTGTACCCAAAGGCTTCCGCTGAGAGCACTTTTTGATGGCAGAAAGTGGCACCGTACGTGTTTTTTCGGGTCTAACTCGGGTTCAGCTTCTTGTTGCGGTTAGGCTTATGTTTAGGGTTGTTAGGAAAGAGTGAAGACGCAGAGTCCTGTTGAGTGTGGGGTTGCGTAAAGGCTCCCCCAGGGAGTTCAGGTGTACCCAAAGGCTTCCGCTGAGAGCACTTTTTGATGGCAGAAAGTGGCACCGTACGTGTTTTTTCGGGTCTAACTCGGGTTCAGCTTCTTGTTGCGGTTAGGGTTATGTTTAGGGTTGTTAGGAAAGAGTGAAGACGCAGAGTCCTGTTGAGTGTGGGGTTGCGTAAAGGCTCCCCCAGGGAGTTCAGGTGTACCCAAAGGCTTCCGCTGAGAGCACTTTTTGATGGCAGAAAGTGGCACCGTACGTGTTTTTTCGGCTCTAACTCGGGTTCAGCTTCTTGTTGCGGTTAGGGTTATGTTTAGGGTTGTTAGGAAAGAGTGAAGACGCAGAGTCCTGTTGAGTGTGGGGTTGCGTAAAGGCTCCCCCAGGGAGTTCAGGTGTACCCAAAGGCTTCCGCTGAGAGCACTTTTTGATGGCAGAAAGTGGCACCGTACGTGATTTTTCGGGTCTAACTCGGGTTCAGCTTCTTGTTGCGGTTAGGGTTATGTTTAGGGTTGTTAGGAAAGAGTGAAGACGCAGAGTCCTGTTGAGTGTGGGGTTGCGTAAAGGCTCCCCCAGGGAGTTCAGGTGTACCCAAAGGCTTCCGCTGAGAGCACTTTTTGATGGCAGAAAGTGGCACCGTACGTGTTTTTTCGGGTCTAACTCGGGTTCAGCTTCTTGTTGCGGTTAGGGTTATGTTTAGGGTTGTTAGGAAAGAGTGAAGACGCAGAGTCCTGTTGAGTGTGGGGTTGCGTAAAGGCTCCCCCAGGGAGTTCAGGTGTACCCAAAGGCTTCCGCTGAGAGCACTTTTTGATGGCAGAAAGTGGCACCGTACGTGTTTTTTCGGGTCTAACTCGGGTTCAGCTTCTTGTTGCGGTTAGGGTTATGTTTAGGGTTGTTAGGAAAGAGTGAAGATGCAGAGTCCTGTTGAGTGTGGGGTTGCGTAAAGGCTCCCCCAGGGAGTTCAGGTGTACCCAAAGGCTTCCGCTGAGAGCACTTTTAGATGGCAGAAAGTGGCACTGTAGGTGTTTTTTCGGGTCTAACTCGGGTTCAGCTTCTTGTTCCAGTTAGGGTTATGTTTAGGGTTGTTAGGAAAGAGTGAAGACGCAGAGTCCTGTTGAGTGTGGGGTTGCGTAAAGGCTCCCCCAGGGAGTTCAGGTGTACCCAAAGGCTTCCGCTGAGAGCACTTTTGGATGGCAGAATGTGGCACTGTACGTGTTTTTTCGGGTCTAACTCGGGTTGAGCTTCTTGTTGCGGTTAGGGTTATGTTTAGGGTTGTTAGGAAAGAGTGAAGACGCAGAGTCCTGTTGAGTGTGGGGTTGCGTAAAGGCTCCCCCAGGGAGTTCAGGTGTACCCAAAGGCTTCCGCTGAGAGCACTTTTTGATGGCAGAAAGTGGCACCGTACGTGTTTTTTCGGGTCTAACTCGGGTTCAGCTTCTTGTTGCGGTTAGGGTTATGTTTAGGGTTGTTAGGAAAGAGTGAAGATGCAGAGTCCTGTTGAGTGTGGGGTTGCGTAAAGGCTCCCCCAGGGAGTTCAGGTGTACCCAAAGGCTTCCGCTGAGAGCACTTTTTGATGGCAGAAAGTGGCACCGTACGTGTTTTTTCGGGTCTAACTCGGGTTCAGCTTCTTGTTGCGGTTAGGGTTATGTTTAGGGTTGTTAGGAAAGAGTGAAGACGCAGAGTCCTGTTGAGTGTGGGGTTGCGTAAAGGCTCCCCCAGGGAGTTCAGGTGTACCCAAAGGCTTCCGCTGAGAGCACTTTTTGATGGCAGAAAGTGGCACCGTCCGTGTTTTTTCGGCTCTAACTCGGGTTCAGCTTCTTGTTGCGGTTAGGGTTATGTTTAGGGTTGTTAGGAAAGAGTGAAGACGCAGAGTCCTGTTGAGTGTGGGGTTGCGTAAAGGCTCCCCCAGGGAGTTCAGGTGTACCCAAAGGCTTCCGCTGAGAGCACTTTTTGATGGCAGAAAGTGGCACCGTACGTGTTTTTTCGGGTCTAACTCGGGTTCAGCTTCTTGTTGCGGTTAGGGTTATGTTTAGGGTTGTTAGGAAAGAGTGAAGACGCAGAGTCCTGTTGAGTGTGGGGTTGCGTAAAGGCTCCCCCAGGGAGTTCAGGTGTACCCAAAGGCTTCCGCTGAGAGCACTTTTTGATGGCAGAAAGTGGCACCGTACGTGTTTTTTCGGGTCTAACTCGGGTTCAGCTTCTTGTTCTGGTTAGGGTTATGTTTAGGGTTGTTAGGAAAGAGTGAAGACGCAGAGTCCTGTTGAGTGTGGGGTTGCGTAAAGGCTCCCCCAGGGAGTTCAGGTGTACCCAAAGGCTTCCGCTGAGAGCACTTTTTGATGGCAGAAAGTGGCACCGTACGTGTTTTTTCGGGTCTAACTCGGGTTCAGCTTCTTGTTGCGGTTAGGGTTATGTTTAGGGTTGTTAGGAAAGAGTGAAGACGCAGAGTCCTGTTGAGTGTGGGGTTGCGTAAAGGCTCCCCCAGGGAGTTCAGGTGTACCCAAAGGCTTCCGCTGAGAGCACTTTTTGATGGCAGAAAGTGGCACCGTACGTGTTTTTTCGGGTCTAACTCGGGTTCAGCTTCTTGTTGCGGTTAGGGTTATGTTTAGGGTTGTTAGGAAAGAGTGAAGATGCAGAGTCCTGTTGAGTGTGGGGTTGCGTAAAGGCTCCCCCAGGGAGTTCAGGTGTACCCAAAGGCTTCCGCTGAGAGCACTTTTAGATGGCAGAAAGTGGCACTGTAGGTGTTTTTTCGGGTCTAACTCGGGTTGAGCTTCTTGTTCCGGTTAGGGTTATGTTTAGGGTTGTTAGGAAAGAGTGAAGACGCAGAGTCCTGTTGAGTGTGGGGTTGCGTAAAGGCTCCCCCAGGGAGTTCAGGTGTACCCAAAGGCTTCCGCTGAGAGCACTTTTTGATGGCAGAAAGTGGCACTGTACGTGTTTTTTCGGGTCTAACTCGGGTTCAGCTTCTTGTTGCGGTTAGGGTTATGTTTAGGGTTGTTAGGAAAGAGTGAAGACGCAGAGTCCTGTTGAGTGTGGGGTTGCGTAAAGGCTCCCCCAGGGAGTTCAGGTGTACCCAAAGGCTTCCGCTGAGAGCACTTTTTGATGGCAGAAAGTGGCACCGTACGTGTTTTTTCGGGTCTAACTCGGGTTCAGCTTCTTGTTGCGGTTAGGGTTATGTTTAGGGTTGTTAGGAAAGAGTGAAGATGCAGAGTCCTGTTGAGTGTGGGGTTGCGTAAAGGCTCCCCCAGGGAGTTCAGGTGTACCCAAAGGCTTCCGCTGAGAGCACTTTTTGATGGCAGAAAGTGGCACCGTACGTGTTTTTTCGGGTCTAACTCGGGTTCAGCTTCTTGTTCTGGTTAGGGTTATGTTTAGGGTTGTTAGGAAAGAGTGAAGACGCAGAGTCCTGTTGAGTGTGGGGTTGCGTAAAGGCTCCCCCAGGGAGTTCAGGTGTACCCAAAGGCTTCCGCTGAGAGCACTTTTTGATGGCAGAAAGTGGCACCGTCCGTGTTTTTTCGGGTCTAACTCGGGTTCAGCTTCTTGTTGCGGTTAGGGTTATGTTTAGGGTTGTTAGGAAAGAGTGAAGACGCAGAGTCCTGTTGAGTGTGGGGTTGCGTAAAGGCTCCCCCAGGGAGTTCAGGTGTACCCAAAGGCTTCCGCTGAGAGCACTTTTGGATGGCAGAAAGTGGCACCGTACGTGTTTTTTCGGGTCTAACTCGGGTTGAGCTTCTTGTTGCGGTTAGGGTTATGTTTAGGGTTGTTAGGAAAGAGTGAAGACGCAGAGTCCTGTTGAGTGTGGGGTTGCGTAAAGGCTCCCCCAGGGAGTTCAGGTGTACCCAAAGGCTTCCGCTGAGAGCACTTTTTGATGGCAGAAAGTGGCACCGTACGTGTTTTTTCGGGTCTAACTCGGGTTCAGCTTCTTGTTGCGGTTAGGGTTATGTTTAGGGTTGTTAGGAAAGAGTGAAGACGCAGAGTCCTGTTGAGTGTGGGGTTGCGTAAAGGCTCCCCCAGGGAGTTCAGGTGTACCCAAAGGCTTCCGCTGAGAGCACTTTTTGATGGCAGAAAGTGGCACCGTCCGTGTTTTTTCGGCTCTAACTCGGGTTCAGCTTCTTGTTGCGGTTAGGGTTATGTTTAGGGTTGTTAGGAAAGAGTGAAGACGCAGAGTCCTGTTGAGTGTGGGGTTGCGTAAAGGCTCCCCCAGGGAGTTCAGGTGTACCCAAAGGCTTCCGCTGAGAGCACTTTTTGATGGCAGAAAGTGGCACCGTACGTGTTTTTTCGGGTCTAACTCGGGTTCAGCTTCTTGTTGCGGTTAGGGTTATGTTTAGGGTTGTTAGGAAAGAGTGAAGACGCAGAGTCCTGTTGAGTGTGGGGTTGCGTAAAGGCTCCCCCAGGGAGTTCAGGTGTACCCAAAGGCTTCCGCTGAGAGCACTTTTTGATGGCAGAAAGTGGCACCGTACGTGTTTTTTCGGGTCTAACTCAGGTTCAGCTTCTTGTTCTGGTTAGGGTTATGTTTAGGGTTGTTAGGAAAGAGTGAAGACGCAGAGTCCTGTTGAGTGTGGGGTTGCGTAAAGGCTCCCCCAGGGAGTTCAGGTGTACCCAAAGGCTTCCGCTGAGAGCACTTTTTGATGGCAGAAAGTGGCACCGTCCGTGTTTTTTCGGGTCTAACTCGGGTTCAGCTTCTTGTTGCGGTTAGGGTTATGTTTAGGGTTGTTAGGAAAGAGTGAAGATGCAGAGTCCTGTTGAGTGTGGGGTTGCGTAAAGGCTCCCCCAGGGAGTTCAGGTGTACCCAAAGGCTTCCGCTGAGAGCACTTTTTGATGGCAGAAAGTGGCACCGTACGTGTTTTTTCGGGTCTAACTCGGGTTCAGCTTCTTGTTCTGGTTAGGGTTATGTTTAGGGTTGTTAGGAAAGAGTGAAGACGCAGAGTCCTGTTGAGTGTGGGGTTGCGTAAAGGCTCCCCCAGGGAGTTCAGGTGTACCCAAAGGCTTCCGCTGAGAGCACTTTTTGATGGCAGAAAGTGGCACCGTACGTGATTTTTCGGGTCTAACTCGGGTTCAGCTTCTTGTTGCGGTTAGGGTTATGTTTAGGGTTGTTAGGAAAGAGTGAAGACGCAGAGTCCTGTTGAGTGTGGGGTTGCGTAAAGGCTCCCCCAGGGAGTTCAGGTGTACCCAAAGGCTTCCGCTGAGAGCACTTTTTGATGGCAGAAAGTGGCACCGTACGTGTTTTTTCGGGTCTAACTCGGGTTCAGCTTCTTGTTGCGGTTAGGGTTATGTTTAGGGTTGTTAGGAAAGAGTGAAGACGCAGAGTCCTGTTGAGTGTGGGGTTGCGTAAAGGCTCCCCCAGGGAGTTCAGGTGTACCCAAAGGCTTCCGCTGAGAGCACTTTTTGATGGCAGAAAGTGGCACCGTACGTGTTTTTTCGGGTCTAACTCGGGTTCAGCTTCTTGTTGCGGTTAGGGTTATGTTTAGGGTTGTTAGGAAAGAGTGAAGATGCAGAGTCCTGTTGAGTGTGGGGTTGCGTAAAGGCTCCCCCAGGGAGTTCAGGTGTACCCAAAGGCTTCCGCTGAGAGCACTTTTAGATGGCAGAAAGTGGCACCGTCCGTGTTTTTTCGGGTCTAACTCGGGTTCAGCTTCTTGTTGCGGTTAGGGTTATGTTTAGGGTTGTTAGGAAAGAGTGAAGACGCAGAGTCCTGTTGAGTGTGGGGTTGCGTAAAGGCTCCCCCAGGGAGTTCAGGTGTACCCAAAGGCTTCCGCTGAGAGCACTTTTTGATGGCAGAATGTGGCACTGTACGTGTTTTTTCGGGTCTAACTCGGGTTGAGCTTCTTGTTGCGGTTAGGGTTATGTTTAGGGTTGTTAGGAAAGAGTGAAGACGCAGAGTCCTGTTGAGTGTGGGGTTGCGTAAAGGCTCCCCCAGGGAGTTCAGGTGTACCCAAAGGCTTCCGCTGAGAGCACTTTTTGATGGCAGAAAGTGGCACCGTACGTGTTTTTTCGGGTCTAACTCGGGTTCAGCTTCTTGTTGCGGTTAGGGTTATGTTTAGGGTTGTTAGGAAAGAGTGAAGATGCAGAGTCCTGTTGAGTGTGGGGTTGCGTAAAGGCTCCCCCAGGGAGTTCAGGTGTACCCAAAGGCTTCCGCTGAGAACACTTTTTGATGGCAGAAAGTGGCACCGTCCGTGTTTTTTCGGGTCTAACTCGGGTTCAGCTTCTTGTTGCGGTTAGGGTTATGTTTAGGGTTGTTAGGAAAGAGTGAAGACGCAGAGTCCTGTTGAGTGTGGGGTTGCGTAAAGGCTCCCCCAGGGAGTTCAGGTGTACCCAAAGGCTTCCGCTGAGAGCACTTTTTGATGGCAGAAAGTGGCACCGTACGTGTTTTTTCGGCTCTAACTCGGGTTCAGCTTCTTGTTGCGGTTAGGGTTATGTTTAGGGTTGTTAGGAAAGAGTGAAGACGCAGAGTCCTGTTGAGTGTGGGGTTGCGTAAAGGCTCCCCCAGGGAGTTCAGGTGTACCCAAAGGCTTCCGCTGAGAGCACTTTTTGATGGCAGAAAGTGGCACCGTACGTGTTTTTTCGGGTCTAACTCGGGTTCAGCTTCTTGTTGCGGTTAGGGTTATGTTTAGGGTTGTTAGGAAAGAGTGAAGACGCAGAGTCCTGTTGAGTGTGGGGTTGCGTAAAGGCTCCCCCAGGGAGTTCAGGTGTACCCAAAGGCTTCCGCTGAGAGCACTTTTTGATGGCAGAAAGTGGCACCGTACGTGTTTTTTCGGGTCTAACTCGGGTTCAGCTTCTTGTTCTGGTTAGGGTTATGTTTAGGGTTGTTAGGAAAGAGTGAAGACGCAGAGTCCTGTTGAGTGTGGGGTTGCGTAAAGGCTCCCCCAGGGAGTTCAGGTGTACCCAAAGGCTTCCGCTGAGAGCACTTTTTGATGGCAGAAAGTGGCACCGTACGTGTTTTTTCGGGTCTAACTCGGGTTCAGCTTCTTGTTGCGGTTAGGGTTATGTTTAGGGTTGTTAGGAAAGAGTGAAGACGCAGAGTCCTGTTGAGTGTGGGGTTGCGTAAAGGCTCCCCCAGGGAGTTCAGGTGTACCCAAAGGCTTCCGCTGAGAGCACTTTTTGATGGCAGAAAGTGGCACCGTACGTGTTTTTTCGGGTCTAACTCGGGTTCAGCTTCTTGTTGCGGTTAGGGTTATGTTTAGGGTTGTTAGGAAAGAGTGAAGATGCAGAGTCCTGTTGAGTGTGGGGTTGCGTAAAGGCTCCCCCAGGGAGTTCAGGTGTACCCAAAGGCTTCCGCTGAGAGCACTTTTAGATGGCAGAAAGTGGCACTGTAGGTGTTTTTTCGGGTCTAACTCGGGTTGAGCTTCTTGTTCCGGTTAGGGTTATGTTTAGGGTTGTTAGGAAAGAGTGAAGACGCAGAGTCCTGTTGAGTGTGGGGTTGCGTAAAGGCTCCCCCAGGGAGTTCAGGTGTACCCAAAGGCTTCCGCTGAGAGCACTTTTTGATGGCAGAAAGTGGCACTGTACGTGTTTTTTCGGGTCTAACTCGGGTTCAGCTTCTTGTTGCGGTTAGGGTTATGTTTAGGGTTGTTAGGAAAGAGTGAAGACGCAGAGTCCTGTTGAGTGTGGGGTTGCGTAAAGGCTCCCCCAGGGAGTTCAGGTGTACCCAAAGGCTTCCGCTGAGAGCACTTTTTGATGGCAGAAAGTGGCACCGTACGTGTTTTTTCGGGTCTAACTCGGGTTCAGCTTCTTGTTGCGGTTAGGGTTATGTTTAGGGTTGTTAGGAAAGAGTGAAGATGCAGAGTCCTGTTGAGTGTGGGGTTGCGTAAAGGCTCCCCCAGGGAGTTCAGGTGTACCCAAAGGCTTCCGCTGAGAGCACTTTTTGATGGCAGAAAGTGGCACCGTACGTGTTTTTTCGGGTCTAACTCGGGTTCAGCTTCTTGTTCTGGTTAGGGTTATGTTTAGGGTTGTTAGGAAAGAGTGAAGACGCAGAGTCCTGTTGAGTGTGGGGTTGCGTAAAGGCTCCCCCAGGGAGTTCAGGTGTACCCAAAGGCTTCCGCTGAGAGCACTTTTTGATGGCAGAAAGTGGCACCGTCCGTGTTTTTTCGGGTCTAACTCGGGTTCAGCTTCTTGTTGCGGTTAGGGTTATGTTTAGGGTTGTTAGGAAAGAGTGAAGACGCAGAGTCCTGTTGAGTGTGGGGTTGCGTAAAGGCTCCCCCAGGGAGTTCAGGTGTACCCAAAGGCTTCCGCTGAGAGCACTTTTGGATGGCAGAAAGTGGCACCGTACGTGTTTTTTCGGGTCTAACTCGGGTTGAGCTTCTTGTTGCGGTTAGGGTTATGTTTAGGGTTGTTAGGAAAGAGTGAAGACGCAGAGTCCTGTTGAGTGTGGGGTTGCGTAAAGGCTCCCCCAGGGAGTTCAGGTGTACCCAAAGGCTTCCGCTGAGAGCACTTTTTGATGGCAGAAAGTGGCACCGTACGTGTTTTTTCGGGTCTAACTCGGGTTCAGCTTCTTGTTGCGGTTAGGGTTATGTTTAGGGTTGTTAGGAAAGAGTGAAGACGCAGAGTCCTGTTGAGTGTGGGGTTGCGTAAAGGCTCCCCCAGGGAGTTCAGGTGTACCCAAAGGCTTCCGCTGAGAGCACTTTTTGATGGCAGAAAGTGGCACCGTCCGTGTTTTTTCGGCTCTAACTCGGGTTCAGCTTCTTGTTGCGGTTAGGGTTATGTTTAGGGTTGTTAGGAAAGAGTGAAGACGCAGAGTCCTGTTGAGTGTGGGGTTGCGTAAAGGCTCCCCCAGGGAGTTCAGGTGTACCCAAAGGCTTCCGCTGAGAGCACTTTTTGATGGCAGAAAGTGGCACCGTACGTGTTTTTTCGGGTCTAACTCGGGTTCAGCTTCTTGTTGCGGTTAGGGTTATGTTTAGGGTTGTTAGGAAAGAGTGAAGACGCAGAGTCCTGTTGAGTGTGGGGTTGCGTAAAGGCTCCCCCAGGGAGTTCAGGTGTACCCAAAGGCTTCCGCTGAGAGCACTTTTTGATGGCAGAAAGTGGCACCGTACGTGTTTTTTCGGGTCTAACTCAGGTTCAGCTTCTTGTTCTGGTTAGGGTTATGTTTAGGGTTGTTAGGAAAGAGTGAAGACGCAGAGTCCTGTTGAGTGTGGGGTTGCGTAAAGGCTCCCCCAGGGAGTTCAGGTGTACCCAAAGGCTTCCGCTGAGAGCACTTTTTGATGGCAGAAAGTGGCACCGTCCGTGTTTTTTCGGGTCTAACTCGGGTTCAGCTTCTTGTTGCGGTTAGGGTTATGTTTAGGGTTGTTAGGAAAGAGTGAAGATGCAGAGTCCTGTTGAGTGTGGGGTTGCGTAAAGGCTCCCCCAGGGAGTTCAGGTGTACCCAAAGGCTTCCGCTGAGAGCACTTTTTGATGGCAGAAAGTGGCACCGTACGTGTTTTTTCGGGTCTAACTCGGGTTCAGCTTCTTGTTCTGGTTAGGGTTATGTTTAGGGTTGTTAGGAAAGAGTGAAGACGCAGAGTCCTGTTGAGTGTGGGGTTGCGTAAAGGCTCCCCCAGGGAGTTCAGGTGTACCCAAAGGCTTCCGCTGAGAGCACTTTTTGATGGCAGAAAGTGGCACCGTACGTGTTTTTTCGGGTCTAACTCGGGTTCAGCTTCTTGGTGCGGTTAGGGTTATGTTTAGGGTTGTTAGGAAAGAGTGAAGACGCAGAGTCCTGTTGAGTGTGGGGTTGCGTAAAGGCTCCCCCAGGGAGTTCAGGTGTACCCAAAGGCTTCCGCTGAGAGCACTTTTTGATGGCAGAAAGTGGCACCGTCCGTGTTTTTTCGGCTCTAACTCGGGTTCAGCTTCTTGTTGCGGTTAGGGTTATGTTTAGGGTTGTTAGGAAAGAGTGAAGACGCAGAGTCCTGTTGAGTGTGGGGTTGCGTAAAGGCTCCCCCAGGGAGTTCAGGTGTACCCAAAGGCTTCCGCTGAGAGCACTTTTTGATGGCAGAAAGTGGCACCGTACGTGTTTTTTCGGGTCTAACTCGGGTTCAGCTTCTTGTTGCGGTTAGGGTTATGTTTAGGGTTGTTAGGAAAGAGTGAAGACGCAGAGTCCTGTTGAGTGTGGGGTTGCGTAAAGGCTCCCCCAGGGAGTTCAGGTGTACCCAAAGGCTTCCGCTGAGAGCACTTTTTGATGGCAGAAAGTGGCACCGTACGTGTTTTTTCGGGTCTAACTCGGGTTCAGCTTCTTGTTCTGGTTAGGGTTATGTTTAGGGTTGTTAGGAAAGAGTGAAGACGCAGAGTCCTGTTGAGTGTGGGGTTGCGTAAAGGCTCCCCCAGGGAGTTCAGGTGTACCCAAAGGCTTCCGCTGAGAGCACTTTTTGATGGCAGAAAGTGGCACCGTACGTGTTTTTTCGGGTCTAACTCAGGTTCAGCTTCTTGTTGCGGTTAGGGTTATGTTTAGGGTTGTTAGGAAAGAGTGAAGACGCAGAGTCCTGTTGAGTGTGGGGTTGCGTAAAGGCTCCCCCAGGGAGTTCAGGTGTACCCAAAGGCTTCCGCTGAGAGCACTTTTTGATGGCAGAAAGTGGCACCGTACGTGTTTTTTCGGGTCTAACTCGGGTTCAGCTTCTTGTTGCGGTTAGGGTTATGTTTAGGGTTGTTAGGAAAGAGTGAAGATGCAGAGTCCTGTTGAGTGTGGGGTTGCGTAAAGACTCCCCCAGGGAGTTCAGGTGTACCCAAAGGCTTCCGCTGAGAGCACTTTTAGATGGCAGAAAGTGGCACTGTAGGTGTTTTTTCGGGTCTAACTCGGGTTCAGCTTCTTGTTCCGGTTAGGGTTATGTTTAGGGTTGTTAGGAAAGAGTGAAGACGCAGAGTCCTGTTGAGTGTGGGGTTGCGTAAAGGCTCCCCCAGGGAGTTCAGGTGTACCCAAAGGCTTCCGCTGAGAGCACTTTTTGATGGCAGAAAGTGGCACTGTACGTGTTTTTTCGGGTCTAACTCGGGTTCAGCTTCTTGTTGCGGTTAGGGATATGTTTAGGGTTGTTAGGAAAGAGTGAAGACGCAGAGTCCTGTTGAGTGTGGGGTTGCGTAAAGGCTCCCCCAGGGAGTTCAGGTGTACCCAAAGGCTTCCGCTGAGAGCACTTTTTGATGGCAGAAAGTGGCACCGTACGTGTTTTTTCGGGTCTAACTCGGGTTCAGCTTCTTGTTGCGGTTAGGGTTATGTTTAGGGTTGTTAGGAAAGAGTGAAGATGCAGAGTCCTGTTGAGTGTGGGGTTGCGTAAAGGCTCCCCCAGGGAGTTCAGGTGTACCCAAAGGCTTCCGCTGAGAGCACTTTTTGATGGCAGAAAGTGGCACCGTACGTGTTTTTTCGGGTCTAACTCGGGTTCAGCTTCTTTTTCTGGTTAGGGTTATGTTTAGGGTTGTTAGGAAAGAGTGAAGACGCAGAGTCCTGTTGAGTGTGGGGTTGCGTAAAGGCTCCCCCAGGGAGTTCAGGTGTACCCAAAGGCTTCCGCTGAGAGCACTTTTTGATGGCAGAAAGTGGCACCGTACGTGTTTTTTCGGGTCTAACTCGGGTTCAGCTTCTTGTTGCGGTTAGGGTTATGTTTAGGGTTGTTAGGAAAGAGTGAAGACGCAGAGTCCTGTTGAGTGTGGGGTTGCGTAAAGGCTCCCCCAGGGAGTTCAGGTGTACCCAAAGGCTTCCGCTGAGAGCACTTTTGGATGGCAGAAAGTGGCACCGTACGTGTTTTTTCGGGTCTAACTCGGGTTCAGCTTCTTGTTGCGGTTAGGGTTATGTTTAGGGTTGTTAGGAAAGAGTGAAGACGCAGAGTCCTGTTGAGTGTGGGGTTGCGTAAAGGCTCCCCCAGGGAGTTCAGGTGTACCCAAAGGCTTCCGCTGAGAGCACTTTTTGATGGCAGAAAGTGGCACCGTACGTGTTTTTTCGGGTCTAACTCGGGTTCAGCTTCTTGTTGCGGTTAGGGTTATGTTTAGGGTTGTTAGGAAAGAGTGAAGATGCAGAGTCCTGTTGAGTGTGGGGTTGCGTAAAGGCTCCCCCAGGGAGTTCAGGTGTACCCAAAGGCTTCCGCTGAGAGCACTTTTAGATGGCAGAAAGTGGCACTGTAGGTGTTTTTTCGGGTCTAACTCGGGTTCAGCTTCTTGTTGCGGTTAGGGTTATGTTTAGGGTTGTTAGGAAAGAGTGAAGACGCAGAGTCCTGTTGAGTGTGGGGTTGCGTAAAGGCTCCCCCAGGGAGTTCAGGTGTACCCAAAGGCTTCCGCTGAGAGCACTTTTTGATGGCAGAAAGTGGCACCGTACGTGTTTTTTCGGGTCTAACTCGGGTTCAGCTTCTTGTTGCGGTTAGGGTTATGTTTAGGGTTGTTAGGAAAGAGTGAAGACGCAGAGTCCTGTTGAGTGTGGGGTTGCGTAAAGGCTCCCCCAGGGAGTTCAGGTGTACCCAAAGGCTTCCGCTGAGAGCACTTTTTGATGGCAGAAAGTGGCACCGTACGTGTTTTTTCGGGTCTAACTCGGGTTCAGCTTCTTGTTGCGGTTAGGGTTATGTTTAGGGTTGTTAGGAAAGAGTGAAGACGCAGAGTCCTGTTGAGTGTGGGGTTGCGTAAAGGCTCCCCCAGGGAGTTCAGGTGTACCCAAAGGCTTCCGCTGAGAGCACTTTTTGATGGCAGAAAGTGGCACCGTCCGTGTTTTTTCGGGTCTAACTCGGGTTCAGCTTCTTGTTGCGGTTAGGGTTATGTTTAGGGTTGTTAGGAAAGAGTGAAGACGCAGAGTCCTGTTGAGTGTGGGGTTGCGTAAAGGCTCCCCCAGGGAGTTCAGGTGTACCCAAAGGCTTCCGCTGAGAGCACTTTTTGATGGCAGAAAGTGGCACCGTCCGTGTTTTTTCGGGTCTAACTCGGGTTCAGCTTCTTGTTGCGGTTAGGCTTATGTTTAGGGTTGTTAGGAAAGAGTGAAGACGCAGAGTCCTGTTGAGTGTGGGGTTGCGTAAAGGCTCCCCCAGGGAGTTCAGGTGTACCCAAAGGCTTCCGCTGAGAGCACTTTTTGATGGCAGAAAGTGGCACCGTACGTGTTTTTTCGGGTCTAACTCGGGTTGAGCTTCTTGTTGCGGTTAGGGTTATGTTTAGGGTTGTTAGGAAAGAGTGAAGACGCAGAGTCCTGTTGAGTGTGGGGTTGCGTAAAGGCTCCCCCAGGGAGTTCAGGTGTACCCAAAGGCTTCCGCTGAGAGCACTTTTTGATGGCAGAAAGTGGCACCGTACGTGTTTTTTCGGGTCTAACTCGGGTTCAGCTTCTTGTTGCGGTTAGGGTTATGTTTAGGGTTGTTAGGAAAGAGTGAAGACGCAGAGTCCTGTTGAGTGTGGGGTTGCGTAAAGGCTCCCCCAGGGAGTTCAGGTGTACCCAAAGGCTTCCGCTGAGAGCACTTTTAGATGGCAGAAAGTGGCACCGTAGGTGTTTTTTCGGGTCTAACTCGGGTTGAGCTTCTTGTTCCGGTTAGGGTTATGTTTAGGGTTGTTAGGAAAGAGTGAAGACGCAGAGTCCTGTTGAGTGTGGGGTTGCGTAAAGGCTCCCCCAGGGAGTTCAGGTGTACCCAAAGGCTTCCGCTGAGAGCACTTTTTGATGGCAGAAAGTGGCACCGTACGTGTTTTTTCGGGTCTAACTCGGGTTCAGCTTCTTGTTGCGGTTAGGCTTATGTTTAGGGTTGTTAGGAAAGAGTGAAGACGCAGAGTCCTGTTGAGTGTGGGGTTGCGTAAAGGCTCCCCCAGGGAGTTCAGGTGTACCCAAAGGCTTCCGCTGAGAGCACTTTTGGATGGCAGAAAGTGGCACCGTCCGTGTTTTTTCGGGTCTAACTCGGGTTCAGCTTCTTGTTGCGGTTAGGGTTATGTTTAGGGTTGTTAGGAAAGAGTGAAGACGCAGAGTCCTGTTGAGTGTGGGGTTGCGTAAAGGCTCCCCCAGGGAGTTCAGGTGTACCCAAAGGCTTCTGCTGAGAGCACTTTTGGATGGCAGAAAGTGGCACCGTACGTGTTTTTTCGGGTCTAACTCGGGTTCAGCTTCTTGTTGCGGTTAGGGTTATGTTTAGGGTTGTTAGGAAAGAGTGAAGACGCAGAGTCCTGTTGAGTGTGGGGTTGCGTAAAGGCTCCCCCAGGGAGTTCAGGTGTACCCAAAGGCTTCCGCTGAGAGCACTTTTGGATGGCAGAAAGTGGCACCGTACGTGTTTTTTCGGGTCTAACTCGGGTTCAGCTTCTTGTTCCGGTTAGGGTTATGTTTAGGGTTGTTAGGAAAGAGTGAAGACGCAGAGTCCTGTTGAGTGTGGGGTTGCGTAAAGGCTCCCCCAGGGAGTTCAGGTGTACCCAAAGGCTTCCGCTGAGAGCACTTTTGGATGGCAGAAAGTGGCACCGTCCGTGTTTTTTCGGGTCTAACTCGGGTTCAGCTTCTTGTTGCGGTTAGGCTTATGTTTAGGGTTGTTAGGAAAGAGTGAAGACGCAGAGTCCTGTTGAGTGTGGGGTTGCGTAAAGGCTCCCCCAGGGAGTTCAGGTGTACCCAAAGGCTTCCGCTGAGAGCACTTTTGGATGGCAGAAAGTGGCACCGTCCGTGTTTTTTCGGGTCTAACTCGGGTTCAGCTTCTTGTTGCGGTTAGGGTTATGTTTAGGGTTGTTAGGAAAGAGTGAAGACGCAGAGTCCTGTTGAGTGTGGGGTTGCGTAAAGGCTCCCCCAGGGAGTTCAGGTGTACCCAAAGGCTTCCGCTGAGAGCACTTTTTGATGGCAGAAAGTGGCACCGTACGTGTTTTTTCGGGTCTAACTCGGGTTCAGCTTCTTGTTGCGGTTAGGGTTATGTTTAGGGTTGTTAGGAAAGAGTGAAGACGCAGAGTCCTGTTGAGTGTGGGGTTGCGTAAAGGCTCCCCCAGGGAGTTCAGGTGTACCCAAAGGCTTCCGCTGAGAGCACTTTTTGACGGCAGAAAGTGGCACCGTACGTTTTTTTTCGGGTCTAACTCGGGATCAGCTTCTTGTTGCGGTTAGGGTTATGTTTAGGGTTGTTAGGAAAGAGTGAAGACGCAGAGTCCTGTTGAGTGTGGGGTTGCGTAAAGGCTCCCCCAGGGAGTTCAGGTGTACCCAAAGGCTTCCGCTGAGAGCACTTTTTGATGGCAGAAAGTGGCACCGTACGTGTTTTTTCGGGTCTAACTCGGGTTCAGCTTCTTGTTGCGGTTAGGGTTATGTTTAGGGTTGTTAGGAAAGAGTGAAGACGCAGAGTCCTGTTGAGTGTGGGGTTGCGTAAAGGCTCCCCCAGGGAGTTCAGGTGTACCCAAAGGCTTCCGCTGAGAGCACTTTTTGATGGCAGAAAGTGGCACAGTCCGTGTTTTTTCGGGTCTAACTCGGGTTCAGCTTCTTGTTGCGGTTAGGGTTATGTTTAGGGTTGTTAGGAAAGAGTGAAGACGCAGAGTCGTGTTGAGTGTGGGGTTGCGTAAAGGCTCCCCCAGGGAGTTCAGGTGTACCCAAAGGCTTCCGCTGAGAGCACTTTTTGATGGCAGAAAGTGGCACCGTCCGTGTTTTTTCAGGTCTAACTCGGGTTCAGCTTCTTGTTGCGGTTAGGGTTATGTTTAGGGTTGTTAGGAAAGAGTGAAGACGCAGAGTCCTGTTGAGTGTGGGGTTGCGTAAAGGCTCCCCCAGGGAGTTCATGTGTACCCAAAGTCTTCCGCTGAGAGCACTTTTTGACGGCAGAAAGTGGCACCGTACGTGTTTTTTCGGGTCTAACTCGGGTTCAGCTTCTTGTTGCGGTTAGGGTTATGTTTAGGGTTGTTAGGAAAGAGTGAAGACGCAGAGTCCTGTTGAGTGTGGGGTTGCGTAAAGGCTCCCCCAGGGAGTTCAGGTGTACCCAAAGGCTTCCGCTGAGAGCACTTTTTGATGGCAGAAAGTGGCACCGTCCGTGTTTTTTCGGGTCTAACTCGGGTTCAGCTTCTTGTTGCGGTTAGGGTTATGTTTAGGGTTGTTAGGAAAGAGTGAAGACGCAGAGTCCTGTTGAGTGTGGGGTTGCGTAAAGGCTTCCCCAGGGAGTTCAGGTGTACCCAAAGGCTTCCGCTGAGAGCACTTTTGGATGGCAGAAAGTGGCACCGTACGTGTTTTTTCGGGTCTAACTCGGGTTCAGCTTCTTGTTGCGGTTAGGGTTATGTTTAGGGTTGTTAGGAAAGAGTGAAGACGCAGAGTCCTGTTGAGTGTGGGGTTGCGTAAAGGCTCCGCCAGGGAGTTCAGGTGTACCCAAAGGCTTCCGCTGAGAGCACTTTTGGATGGCAGAAAGTGGCACCGTACGTGTTTTTTCGGGTCTAACTCGGGTTCAGCTTCTTGTTGCGGTTAGGGTTATGTTTAGGGTTGTTAGGAAAGAGTGAAGACGCAGAGTCCTGTTGAGTGTGGGGTTGCGTAAAGGCTCCCCCAGGGAGTTCAGGTGTACCCAAAGGCTTCCGCTGAGAGCACTTTTTGATGGCAGAAAGTGGCACCGTCCGTGTTTTTTCGGGTCTAACTCGGGTTCAGCTTCTTGTTGCGGTTAGGGTTATGTTTAGGGTTGTTAGGAAAGAGTGAAGACGCAGAGTCCTGTTGAGTGTGGGGTTGCGTAAAGGCTCCCCCAGGGAGTTCAGGTGTACCCAAAGGCTTCCGCTGAGAGCACTTTTTGATGGCAGAAAGTGGCACCGTCCGTGCTTTTTCAGGTCTAACTCGGGTTCAGCTTCTTGTTGCGGTTAGGGTTATGTTTAGGGTTGTTAGGAAAGAGTGAAGACGCAGAGTCCTGTTGAGTGTGGGGTTGCGTAAAGGCTCCCCCAGGGAGTTCAGGTGTACCCAAAGGCTTCCGCTGAGAGCACTTTTTGACGGCAGAAAGTGGCACCGTACGTGTTTTTTCGGGTCTAACTCGGGTTCAGCTTCTTGTTGCGGTTAGGGTTATGTTTAGGGTTGTTAGGAAAGAGTGAAGACGCAGAGTCCTGTTGAGTGTGGGGTTGCGTAAAGGCTCCCCCAGGGAGTTCAGGTGTACCCAAAGGCTTCCGCTGAGAGCACTTTTTGATGGCAGAAAGTGGCACCGTCCGTGTTTTTTCGGGTCTAACTCGGGTTCAGCTTCTTGTTGCGGTTAGGGTTATGTTTAGGGTTGTTAGGAAAGAGTGAAGACGCAGAGTCCTGTTGAGTGTGGGGTTGCGTAAAGGCTTCCCCAGGGAGTTCAGGTGTACCCAAAGGCTTCCGCTGAGAGCACTTTTTGATGGCAGAAAGTGGCACCGTACGTGTTTTTTCGGGTCTAACTCGGGTTCAGCTTCTTGTTGCGGTTAGGGTTATGTTTAGGGTTGTTAGGAAAGAGTGAAGACGCAGAGTCCTGTTGAGTGTGGGGTTGCGTAAAGGCTCCCCCAGGGAGTTCAGGTGTACCCAAAGGCTTCCGCTGAGAGCACTTTTGAATGGCAGAAAGTGGCACCGTCCGTGTTTTTTCGGGTCTAACTCGGGTTCAGCTTCTTGTTGCGGTTAGGGTTATGTTTAGGGTTGTTAGGAAAGAGTGAAGACGCAGAGTCCTGTTGAGTGTGGGGTTGCGTAAAGGCTCCCCGAGGGAGTTCAGGTGTACCCAAAGGCTTCCGCTGAGAGCACTTTTTGATGGCAGAAAGTGGCACCGTACGTGTTTTTTTCGGGTCTAACTCGGGTTCAGCTTCTTGTTGCGGTTAGGGTTATGTTTAGGGTTGTTAGGAAAGAGTGAAGACGCAGAGTCCTGTTGAGTGTGGGGTTGCGTAAAGGCTCCCCCAGGGAGTTCAGGTGTACCCAAAGGCTTCCGCTGAGAGCACTTTTTGATGGCAGAAAGTGGCACCGTACGTGTTTTTTCGGGTCTAACTCGGGTTCAGCTTCTTGTTGCGGTTAGGGTTATGTTTAGGGTTGTTAGGAAAGAGTGAAGATGCAGAGTCCTGTTGAGTGTGGGGTTGCGTAAAGGCTCCCCCAGGGAGTTCAGGTGTACCCAAAGGCTTCCGCTGAGAGCACTTTTTGATGGCAGAAAGTGGCACCGTACGTGTTTTTTCGGGTCTAACTCGGGTTCAGCTTCTTGTTGCGGTTAGGGTTATGTTTAGGGTTGTTAGGAAAGAGTGAAGACGCAGAGTCCTGTTGAGTGTGGGGTTGCGTAAAGGCTCCCCCAGGGAGTTCAGGTGTACCCAAAGGCTTCCGCTGAGAGCACTTTTTGATGGCAGAAAGTGGCACCGTACGTGTTTTTTCAGGTCTAACTCGGGTTCAGCTTCTTGTTGCGGTTAGGCTTATGTTTAGGGTTGTTAGGAAAGAGTGAAGACGCAGAGTCCTGTTGAGTGTGGGGTTGCGTAAAGGCTCCCCCAGGGAGTTCAGGTGTACCCAAAGGCTTCCACTGAGAGCACTTTTAGATGGCAGAAAGTGGCACCGTACGTGTTTTTTCGAGTCTAACTCGGGTTCAGCTTCTTGTTCCGGTTAGGGTTATGTTTAGGGTTCTTAGGAAAGAGTGAAGACGCAGAGTCCTGTTGAGTGTGGGGTTGCGTAAAGGCTCCCCCAGGGAGTTCAGGTGTACCCAAAGGCTTCCGCTGAGAGCACTTTTTGATGGCAGAAAGTGGCACCGTACGTGTTTTTTCGGGTCTAACTCGGGTTCAGCTTCTTGTTGCGGTTAGGGTTATGTTTAGGGTTGTTAGGAAACAGTGAAGACGCAGAGTCCTGTTGAGTGTGGGGTTGCGTAAAGGCTCCCCCAGGGAGTTCAGGTGTACCCAAAGGCTTCCGCTGAGAGCACTTTTT
>NW_028153806.1:0-25895 GCF_964211835.1 Anser anser
GATCGTGAAACTGTTTCCACTGGGGTTGAGGAGGAGTGACCTACTTCCTGCAGTTGCAGCTGCTTCATGCTTAGGGGAGGCCCGGTCCTTGTCCGCAGAGAGGCTGAGCTTTTGGGGACGTGCATTTCCTACAGACTGTGCAGTACTGAAGGTTGGCTGCCTCCCAGAGTGGCAGCTCCACAACTGGGCAAAATAAGGTCTATCCTTTGCGTGTTACATGTCTATTTTTTTCCCCTGTTATGCTGTGGAAGTATTTTGAAAGTTATATTTATTTCTGATAAAAGAAATGCCGCGTGTGACTCAGGGCCTAGCAAAGCGCTTCTGTAGGTAGCGAGGTTCACCACCGATTTACAAATGTCCCTTCTGGAATCGTTTGTGCCTCCTGGACTGAAGAGGCCTTTGTTTTGTTTTACCTCAGGATCCTGGACATCTCGTTTAATGTTCTGCGACACATTGAAGGACTAGATCGGCTTACCCAACTTAAAAAACTCTTCCTTGTCAACAACAAAATCGCCAAAATTGAGAATTTGAGCCACTTGCAGCTGTTACAGATGTTAGAGTTGGGATCCAATCGAATTCGGGTAGGCTTGCTGTACGGGATGTTAGCTGAAGAGTTTTGAGCTCTTTGGCTTGGGATTAGCCCTTTCCAAAAGTGCAGTGCACTGACTTTTACTTGCAATTTTGCTGTTTTTATTGTTATAGCCATTTAATGTGTAATTGCTTGTTTGCTGCGCCTGCTGAATTCTTTAATTATGTATGCATGTAGTGCCTGGCTACTAAACTACTATTGATGAATCTCTCTTTAATGCATCCCCTGTGTGCGGCCTCTTGCAGATGACAGTTTCCTCTTGATAGAGAGCCAAGCCTATCAAAACTAGCAGTTACTGCTTTCTCTTACCTTCCTGGAGGCTGGCACTGTTGAGTTCAGATGTAGTTGTAGTTTCAGATTCGTATGTATAATTGATAATTCTGTTAGTCTCCCTCAGGAAAAAGATCTTTCTTGACTTTACTCTGAAGTGCCTCAAAAAACTGATGCTCCACTGCTGAGTGCTTTATCTTACGGTTCAGTTAGTGACCTCTCCAGCTCTGCTGATTTAAAGTCTGTGCCACTTGAAGGGAAGCAGTTCTGAGTAGTCTTTGCTCTCCATAAGGCACGCTTTTCCGCATCTTGCCCAGTTCATAAGAGAATTGGTGAAACAGCCAACACAAAAGAGCTGCAATGTGCAAAGTAAACAAATTCTTTAGAAACTTCTTCGATGATGTATGTTTTAGAAAATAATGGTTACAAGTGAGCATTTTTCCAATCTGAAAATTGTATAAGTTGACACTCCCCAGTTACAGTCACTGAAAAACTGTTTGTTATGCTGAAGGAGCAGATGAAGAAAATACCTGTTTGTCCTCTATATTGCAACCATTGTGGAAGCACGCTTCTCCTTCTAGGAAAGAAGGAAACAAAAGCTATTATAAACAGCCTTTTAAGGCAGAAATGGTTGCTGCTTTTATGAACTGGAAAAATTTCATTTTTCCCATAAAGCTAAACTGGACTGACTTCTCTATCTAAGAAGTTATTAGTTTGGAAACTAAATTACTTCTGGGAATAAATCCCAAGTGGGAGAACATCAGCCAAATAAGCAACTAGGAACCTTACAGATTGCATAGGCTGGGGAACGTGACCTAGAGGGATGCAGTTTGTGTATTCAGAAATGTAATAGGCTAAGCACACTTATTCTTTCATTTCAAAAGCTGGGTTAAAAATATTACATTCCATATCTGAACATCATTATCGCGTGGGGAAAAAAAATCCAGCTAGATTTCTGTATGGACACTTAGGTGGTATATTGCCACCAGTGTTATCAAGCCTAAAATTATATTTTAAAGAACAAGGTTGCACTTATTTTACATGTATTTTTGCAGCACTGAGACTGTGCATGTTTAAAAAAAAAAGTTATACTACTGTGTGGGTAACACAGCTAAATTATTTTTACCGTTTATCTGTTAATTCTGTTCTGGCTTCTTCAAACAGCACTGCTCTGTGCTTCTGGCTGCTTTACTGGAGTGAGAAACCCGGTAATGTCTAGGGTAGGCATGAAAAATAACATCTTGTCATTTGAGGACGCCTAGAACTCTTCTGATAGTTTTCTGCCAGCAGGATAGCCTGGCTCCATGCTGTATAGGTGGGCATATCCTTAACTCTGTAGGACAAAAGCCTATGGGCTGTCTGTTCAGGCAGCGTTCTTGGTTCTGGGGTGCTTGATAAGTTCATACCCTGCACATGAAAGCTCCTGCAGTAATGCTGTCTGAGTTGTTTTGCTGCAAAACTCTAACCTCTTGGTGCACACTTACCCTGGAGTCTGTCATGACTTATTAAGCACTCATAGCTCTGTCCTTTTTATGTGAATGGTGAGGAAACATAATTTTATGCCTGAGCTAATGCACTTTCATGCTTTTCTTTCCAAAGTTGGACTGAGGCAACTACGAGGCAAGCACTTTATTTGTTCCCAAGTTTTTTTCCTCATGCCCATCTGTTTCATACTCTCACTTAAGCGTGGCTTTTTTATAGCTTTAAATAGCTTTTTTTTCTGATTATTTCTTCTCAATACCCTCAGAATCACAAGTATTTCCTCCTCAGGGCTGGGGGAGCTACCAATGAGAAACAAATCTATTATTTTCTTGCAAGGCCAAAGCAGGGGTAAGTCCACAGGCTAGAAGGAGGGTGAGTCCAAATATGAGCTGATAAAACAACTTACATTGAATCTGTTGGCAATTCTGGGATAGAGGTTGAAAAGATTCTTTCCTTTCCAGAGCTTACCTGTAATGCGTTGTGTGCACTTGTCCCTCTTCCTCTGCCTTCCCTTGCCCAGAAGCGTGTGCACGCAGAAAACTACGTGGTGCTAGGACTTGGTGTCCTGTCACACCAGCACTGTTAGTCTCTGAAATCGCCAGGCAAGAAGGATGGGGAAAAGCTGAGGTGTCACGAGCTATTTAACCACAGATGCACAGCTGTGTGTATATCTATATCCATGTTGCTGCTTTTCTGTGAGCTGAAATCTGTTTTTAAAATTCCCATCTTTTTAACAGCACCTTTTTTCTTTGATTTTTTTTTTTCTGGCTGTCCCCTGGGGGGAAAAAAAAAGCATTTTCTTTCTTTTTACAGGAGCCTTTTCTAGATCTATCCTTCTCCCCTTTTCTTGCCATGTCTTTTTTTCTCTTCTCTTCATGCTTTCTGGTGCCCCTTCCTTTGTAAATAAAGAATGGTTCGTTTTGATGCCTCACAGAGGTCTTTTCTCCCACTGACAGCTGAGCTCGGGACTTAAATTTGTGCAGTGTGTATGTTCTGTCAGTAGTGTGTGTATTTAACAGGTATATATCGCTTAAATTGGTATGTGTATGTTCTGCCGGTAGCATGAATATATAGTCTGTAGTTAAATGTATTAAAACCTTGTGTCATGCTTACCTAGATACACCCATCAGACAGTTAACCTTGCTTATGACAGAGAAACTGAGACGTGGAGCAGCTTGGCTCCGACTGCTTTAATCGTTGATGGTCAGGACTAAATTTGGGAATTACATTTTCCATTCCCAGAGTCTTTCCATTCACCGGTGACAGCTACTCTTGCTTCACAAATGAGTACCTGTGCCCTGGAAGCGCCTCATGCCCAGGGAATGTCCCCTTCAGTGCTCCTTGTGCCTGTTCGTTCTCTTCCCTGGCCTGGACGGTGGTGGCAACAGAGGACAAAGTGATGTGACAGTGACGTGACCCCTGCTGAAAGTCCGCAAACAGTAATGCTGCGAGCCAGCGGTCACAGGCCGAGGCTCGCTGTCACTGCGCTCACCCTGCTCTTTGAGGGAGGCCCTACCTTGTGCACAGTTTGTGTTTGGAACCGGCAGGCTTGTCTTGCAGCGGAGTGCAGCTGCACAGGTTGAGGCTAGAAAATGCCAGCCGCACCTACAGGCTGCAGTTTTGCATCCCAGCAACGCTGTCTCCTTTGGTCATTTTGCAGGCAATTGAAAACATTGACGCCTTGACTAACCTCGACAGCCTGTTCCTTGGAAAGAATAAGATCAGCAAGCTCCAGAACTTGGATGCACTGACGAACCTGACTGTGCTCAGCATACAGGTACTGATTCTGCTCCGTATCGTTACGTGTTGAACAACCTTGTTACGGGACCAACCTTGTAACTTACAGTAAGCTCTGTGGAGTCAGTGGGTCTCTGGTGTCTGGGTCAAACTGCTTTATTGGAATAGAGTGAGATATTTTGTGCTGTCTTTTCTTGTCCTTTGGTACTAAATGAGATTGACACTGCTAAAATGATAAAACAAATGCTTGATTTTCCTGAGAGAGGACAGGAAACGAATGTTATCCCCCTACTCCCTTCCTGAGGTACTGCAGAGTAACATCAAATGAGTTATGCCAGGGAAGTGCACGTAGTGGCAGTGGCTCAGTGTCACTGCCTTCTGCCTGAAGAGGGGGGAAATGTGAATAAGCTTGTGCTGAATGAAATGTGTCCTTAATGAGCTAGGGGAATGTCCCAGCCTTTTCTAGAGGGTGGAATAAATACATGACAAAGCGAGTAGATTCTGGTATCCCTTACAATTATTTCTAAGTGTTACTTGCTGTGTGTTGCAGTACCTGTAGGCATCTTATTTTATAGGATTTACAGAGCTATATATAGCAGTGTGTATCGTGACTAAAGTCATGCAACTTCCTTTAGGACCATTCCATTAAAAAGACCTACAAAATGAATGCTATCAATGCATAGACTTGTTTCTAAATAGACCAAGTAGAAAATTTTCAGGCTACAACTTCTGATGGGAGAGTCAGGATCTGACTCTACTAAGCTTGGAAACTCTGGCTCTTCTGGAACTTCCTTGAGCACAGTGGCAGAGAGATCCAACAAACTGAGTGCACAGGATCAATGGGAAGCCAAACAGGCTATTTTCCCTTCCCATCCATGCTTCAGAGAAATACTTTTCCTCCAATGACTCGCGTATATTTTGTGTTTTTAGAGTGAACTTTAACTGCTGTTACACTTTCAGAGTAACCGTCTGACCAAGATTGAGGGGCTGCAGAGCTTGGTGAATTTGCGTGAGTTGTACCTCAGCAACAATGGCATCGAAGTCATCGAGGGACTGGAGAACAATGTGAGCAGGCCAAAAGCACGTCTGAACTGTTGCCCTTTAGGGAGCTTTTGTTCCTCAGCTTCCCCAGTTACACGTGGGGTCCTCAGTGTCTTGAAAAGACCAGGAAGATCCAAGTATTGGTTATCTAAAACTATTTTACATTTATGAAGCTCCTCCAGATGTTCTGGAGCAGATTTTTTTTTTTGTGACTGGCAGGTGGGTGTTGGGAAGTTCAGGGCACGTGGTTAATGGAGCAGCCTGGTGGATCTTGAGCAGTGGAAAGACTTGATAGCCACTGCTGGCTGTCTCTGCAGCCTTTCAGACAGCCATCTGTAGATAACTGGGTCCTTTCCGATAGGAGTGGAGCTGGAAGTGAAAGGGGCAAGCCATGGCATGTGGCTTGCCATTGCCCGTATACATTTCTAGATTTCTGGATAGGACTGATTTCACGGGTGTGTGTAGCATTTTCATTCTCACCCAACAGCAGGTGGCACTGTAGGAGAGAAGAGAAATCTGCAACTTGGTTGATTGCATACAAGGCAGAAAAAAACTTTCTCTAAACTATTGAGCTTCCTGCTGCAAAACGTTTATTCAGCTCTACTGCTCAGGAGGACACTTCTGATCCAATTTTTAATGGATTTCTCTTAACATACTATGAGGAAAGCTTACTTTTTAGGTGCCCGTGGCTGGCAATTGTCATTCAGCCAGTAGTTGCTTTCATTTTTGCCTCATGGCTTCTGGAAGGTCAGTAACTCGGCTTAATTAAAAACAGTCTTTCTTGCTATATGTAGACAGTGAGAGTACTTGTCGTGCTGCCTTTAAACAGCTGGCAGTAACGCATCATTGCTTCTAACGACTTTCAACTCTGGCCTGACAAAGTAAGACAGAAAAGATGAAAGGAAATCCAGTGTAATGTCTTTTTTTTGTTTGTCTAGAACAAACTCACAATGCTGGACATTGCATCTAATAGAATCAAGAAGATTGAAAATATCAGTCACCTAACGGAGCTGCAGGAGTTTTGGGTAAGTGCAGGTGGAACTGTTCCCTGAAACATCTGTGCACGGTGAGAGAGACCCCTCTGATGGGGAGCAGCAGGAGGGTGGTGTCTGTCTTGGGCAGCTGTTGTGAACTCTTTCTGGTGACTGTCTTTAAGATTTTGACAGTCTGTGCAGATAGAGCGTAATGATTCCCCCTAAGGAAAGAGTTAAGCCTAATGTGATTTTTGCAGGGCTCTGATTAGTGGTAGCAAGCCTATCCCTACCTAGGAAATAGGCCCTGCCTTCATGGTTGTGGTGGTTATGAAACAGCCCTAGTGTGTCCTATTTTTGCAGATCTCATCTTTCTTTAAGTCAGCATGACTGTGTAATGAGAGAAGCTGATACTGGCTCACGGCTGCACTGGAACACAGTATCGGTTTAGAGCAGACTTGATATGTTCATGTTGTTATAAATATGAAGCAAATTAAACAGTCTCTGGTTTACTTCCATTCCTAGGAGGCAGGTAACTGTTAGGGTTGCTTTTGTTATCTTTGGTATCCTGAGCAGTGAAGCCCTTTGCCATTCATGAGGCTGGTGAGCATACATTTAGAGACTCCCCACCTGAAATATTGGTACTCTGACATCTTTTGGTAGCTGTGTACAAATCTGCAGAAGGAAGAGCTTCTTTAGTCCAAGGTCTTGACTATAAAACCATCTTTGTCAGGAACACTGGCAGTCCCAATGATGAAGCAGTTTTCTGTCACTGCAATAAATGGAGAGAGGCAGCTGTAGAAAATAGAGCTGCTTACCACACAGCAAACAGGGAGCACAAAGTTTCCAGTTGACTGTGAATGCCCGATGTGAGGAAGAACAGTTGTTGAGGGAGGCCATTTGATTTTTTTTTTTTTAAAGGTGGTGTTTTTGTAGTAACTGCCGATGTGTCCAAAACCAAAGCATGGCTGTAGTCTCTAGGCTGGGCAGCATGTGGCCACCATGCACACTTTGCTTCCTTGCCAGACAGTTGAAGCATTCATCCCCTTGCGTGGGAATTCCTATCCAGTGCAAACAGTGAGGCAGCTCCTGTACTTACAGGAGGAGAAGCTGAATCAGAGAGCTTGGTGCTTTCTTTGGAGCACAGAAGCAGTGTTTGTAAGAAAACGAGGAGGTAAAGGGAAGAGGAAAATGTCACTTCGCATCAGTTCAGGGCCTTCTCTTCCCACCCAAGAAGTCATGGAAGTAAAAATAGATACCACAATCAACGAAAACCTTGACATGAAGGTTTCCAACCCTTAAATGAACAAAGTATGGACTGGAATAATACATAAAGAGTTGGTCCCGGTGTTTTGCTGTGGCTTTCCCGTCAAAACCAGTCAGACTAGATGTGTTGTCTTATGTCGCAGGTCACCTGCTCCACTCTACAGACTGTGTAAGGAAGCTGGTGCTGGTTAGCAAGGCTTGGAGTGTGAGAGAGAATGCGGAGGGCGCAGGGGGAGAAGGGATGTGTAGACGGGGACTTCTTACCTGTACTTGAAGGTTGTACTGTCACTGGGTGGTACTCCTCTTGAGCAGCCATGGTTTGGCTAGGTTCCTGCTAACCAGGCTTCGATGGAAGTATTTGTTTGTGTGAGTGTGCGCTTCTGTGCTCTGCAGATGAATGATAACCTTGTGGAGAGCTGGAGTGACCTGGATGAGCTGAAAGGGGCGAAGAACTTGGAAACTGTTTATTTGGAGCGAAACCCTTTGCAGAAGGATCCCCAGTACCGGCGCAAAATCATGTTGGCCCTCCCGTCTGTCCGGCAGATTGATGCCACGTTTGTTCGATTCTGAACCTCCTGCTGCCCTCTCTCCCCTGCCCTCCTTGGAGAAATGTCCCAATTGGGTTTTTTATCCACTTACCACTCCCCAGGTCTTCAGTACGCTGACACTCGCAGAGCAAATGGTCAATAAAAAACACTGAATACCAGATCTTGTGTACAATGCACTCATTGTTTTTGAAATGTTATTATTATTATTATTAAATCTTAACACAAGAGACTTCCTTGTGCTTGTGTCTGTTATTTATATGGGAGGCTTCGGCAGCGACTGTTTGCCACAGACTGGAGCATTTCTACTTGAAGCCACTTGCTGACTTCTGTTGACTCTGTGACACCTTCAGATTAGTGATGTCCTTGAAAACATCACTGTCCCAGATCCAGACTCAAAGGAGGTTTGTAAAAATGTGGAAAGACAGTGACAGTGTTAACACGGGGAAGAATCTGATAAAAATGCTCATACAGGTCATCAGATCAGAGTGCTAAATATCTGTATGTAAAACTCTGTGGAGTGTGTGTGTGGGGGGACAATTCTATAGCAATTAGTTTTTTGAAGCACAGTTATGACGGAGAGAAGTCTGAGCTATGGAAAGTGTGAGGATGTACGTGGCTGGATGAGCTGCCTTCAGAGAGCCACTAGCAATATAGCATCTGTGTTTAAATGTAGAGCTTTAGACCAAGCCTAGAACTGGAGAAGGAGTTTGAAAGAATGAGGTTACAGGGGCTGTGGGCTCCGCTTGGGGAGGTGAAGGGATCTAGCCTGTGTTTTCGGATTTTTAATTGGTAGTTATGATTTCATTTGCCTCCTGATTTCCCAGGGTTTGTCAGAGCAAAGTATGGTAGATGGCAAGGCACGTTGCTCCTTCCTGGGCTGAAGTCAAGGCTGCCTTCGCTTTCAGATTTCTTCCAGAATAGGGCAGTGCTGGATGTGGCCTGCAAGCTAGGCTTTCAAACCAGCTCCTCAGTGATAACTCACTTTCTGAAGTGAAGCTGGAAGCTTCCATGGGCGTTCTGGTTTTTAATAAGAATGAGTGGACACACTCTAGAGGAAGACGTTGATTTAGTATGTCTTAAAATGTGTTTAATCTTGTAAATGCTCTCAACGTCCCTTGGTAGAAGTTCTCCATGAAGCCCACCTGCCTGGACTGCAGTTTTGCCAGCATCAGCTGGGAGAGAAGTAAGACACTGCTCTTCCTTTGTAAGGGCTTGTCGCTGACGCAGAAGGAGAGGGTGAGATTACCAAGGTGTAGTGAAAGCTGTTTCACTGCCATGCAGTCTGTCATGGTTACTTGTTCTCTGCTCAGTGACTGCAGCCATTGTCAAACTGTTCCGGGCCAGCTGCAGCAGGCTTTATTTGTGATAGGAGTCCTGAAGTGCTTTTGTAAATACAACCTCTTACAGCGTTCAGGAATTGGTGACTGCAAGATGATTGTTCGGGTTGGACTGTTCTGTGGCCACTGTATTTGGCGTTGTCTTTTTATTGTCATTTGTTTTTTAGGAGTACTAAATCCTATTATTATTGATGTTAGTGTGTTTATTAATGCCACTGGACAGCAAGGTGAGGGTTTGGTGGCACTTCATTACAGCCAGTATTTGCACTCAAGAAATATGAACCGTGTCCTGCTTCTGCTGAATGTGGTGATGTGGCAGTCAGCCCTCTATACCTGTGTTTGATCTGGGCAACTGAACTTCATTCCTTGAATGTCCGGAGAACCTGCCTGGAAGCACTTGCCATCTGCCAGTGTGTTTGTCTATCAGCTATGTCATTGCTCCTGGGGATAAAAGCTGTGGTGTGGATGTTTTAACGTGTCCTGCCTGTGCTGATGCATGGGCTGAGAGAACTGAGAAAGTGGAAGCTACTCGCTCTGCAGCCGACTCGGGAGATTTTGGCACCTGCTCAGTTTTTGCAACTTTTGTCCAGTGAACCTGTGAGGTACCTGGAAAACATTTCGTGTGTGGTCTGTAGCGCTTGTAAGGAACATAGCAATGAAATATGAAAGCTGCTCAAGGGATATGTAAGTTGGTTTGTGCTGTGAGGTCTCCAGCCCCAATGCAAAATTCAGTCTGTCATCTAAGATACGTATCCCTTTCCTCCATCAGGGATTGAACAAGAGCCGATAGCGATGGGGGGTTGGTGCTAGCATGAGGTGTGCTGCCTGACAGCCTGAAAGGTTTTGTTGAACCACTGCCCATCAGAGCTGAAAGTCTCACGGTGTTATTGTCAAACCACAGAAAAATACATGAGGAAAAATGACATGTACTGTTTGAAAACTAGCTCTAGGGCGAGCAAGAATGACTGAACAAATCTAATTTTCAGCTCATTCAAATCTGAAGTAGATTCGAACTTTTGGAAGCTGGGAGTGAATCCTTCCCTCTTCAGCGTGAGACCAGTGGCATTAAACAGGGCAGGGTGTTCTCTCCTCAGGGAGGCTGTCTCCATTTGCAGGCCGCTCGTGCTCCGTGCGGATTGTGATGCCGTGGAAGCTTCGGCCGGAGCCGGGGGGTGGCATCTCCCAGCTGTGCCCGTGCTGGGCTTGGGACGGGGTCACCTCACCCACCTGGGTGCCCGCGTTGGAGCTGCTCAGCTCCCCTTGTGCTCGCGGGAGGTTTGGGAGATTCATCTTGTCCTGAGGCAGGTGTGTGGGGTTGGGGGGAGGAACTGTCTTCTGCACCCCGCAGTGGCTGTAAAAGCAGACAGAGACAACCAGCTTGCGCGTGGGCACCTCTGTCATTCAGTGTCCCCGGGCTCCCTCACAGCTGCTGCCTCCTCAGCCAGCTCGCGGGGATGTGGCGCTTGTCCCCCGCCTCGCTGGCATGTCCCCAGAGCTCTGCCGCGTCCTGTTTGTTCAGGGCCGTTCAGGTCCCCACCTCCAGCTCAAACAAAGGCAGGGCCTGCGCCGAAGGAAGGTGCTCGCAAGCCTGTCCCCCGGCTGTACCCCTCACGCACACGGTCCGGCCTTGCCCATGTTGAGGAGCGACTAAAAAAATGCTGGGTTGAAGCACCTGGATGGGTGGGTGACGCTTCCCAGGCCCCCGAGGAGAAGCAGGACCCCTCGCTGTGTGACGCTGTGGGAGGTAAGGGAGGGAAGCCACGGGTTTTCCAGGCATCTCCCTAAGGTGTGGGGCACCAGCTGGCGGGGCAGGAGACACAGCCCCTGCTTCTCGGAGCCTTGTGGTTGCTTCCCCAACACGAGGGCCCGATCCTGAACTGCTGTGGCAATCGGCTGGTATTTTTATTGATGTCTGCTGGGAGCAATGAGCAGGTCCTGCACGTGAAGGGGCTCTGCTGCAAGGTGCTCCCGGGAGCTGCTTCTGGAGCAGTTTGCTCAGCACAGATCTGTGTGTGACAAAAGGGCTGCTGGCTGTGATGGGGGCTTCTTAGGGGGTAGATGGGCCCTGAGCTTTTCAGGATGTTAGGTACGGGATAATGGGGGTGCTTCCTTGGGGAGGTTTCATGCTTGGCCCTTGTCTCCCCACCTTGCTTTTGGCCATGGCAGTGAGGTGCATTTGGATAACGAGCGCTTGCCCCACCGTGCTGCTTGCTGGGGTGCTTCTGGTGACAACTGTGGGCAGCTGCTGGGTGCATGGGCTCTGCTACAGCCTGAGATGAACCAAAGCAGTAACCAACTGGCTCTTTAGGCCATGGGACTCTCTTTGGGAAACCTGGTCTACTGGGAGCTGATGGGGTTCATCTGTTGGAGGAGGGGAAGAGCATCTGCAGTTACAGGGTGTTGAAGAGAGCTTTAAACTAAAGCTGGCAGGGGAGGGAAACCTCATTGCTAGCTCTTGTTCTCAAGGGGGACGTCAACTTCCCAGATGTCTGCTGGAAATATGATAAGGCAGAGAGGAGACAGTGTAGGAGGTCCCTGGAGCGTGTGAAGGATAATTTCCTGACGCAGGTGGTGAGGGAACCGACTGCAGTCTTGGACAGAGTGATCGTGAAGAGTTTTTGATCTTTGGTTAAGTAAGGAAGGCAGTTAGTGGAACTGCTACCTTGGATTTCCAGAGGGCAGGCTTTGGCCGGTTCAGAGACCTGGTTGACAGAGTACATTGGGAGGGGGTTCTGAAAGGCAAAGGAGTCCAGGAAGTCGGGACTTTCCTCAAGAATGAAACCTTGAAGTCCCAGGAGCAGGCCATCTCAATGCCAGGAAAAAGGCTGGCAGGGGAGAAGAGCAGCATGGCTGAACAGAGAGCTTCTGGAACTCAGGGAGAAAAAGAGAGTTTATGACCTCGGGAAGAAGGGGCAGGCAACTCAGTTTTTGTTGAGTTCTCCCTTGAGTTGTGCAGGGAGAAAATTAGAAAGGCCAAAGCCCAGCTGGAACTCAGTTTGGCTAGTGCAGTAAAAGATGATACAAATAAATATTTTATAAATACTTTCATAAATACATCAACAGTAAAAGGAGGATTAAGGAGAATCGACACCCTTTATTGGATGTGAGGGGAAACAGTGACAAAAGTTGAAGATAAGGCTGAAGCACCTACTGCCTTTTTTGCCTCAGTTTTTATTAGTAAGGGCAGTTGTTCTCCGGGTACCCAGCCCCTGAATTGAGAGACAGTGACAGGGAGCAAAATGAAGCTCCTATAATCCAATGGGAAACTGTAAGTGACCTATTACATCATCTGAATATTCACAAGCCTATGGGGTCAGATGGGATCCACCAAGCGGTACTGAAGGAGCTGGTGGAAGTGCTAACCAAGCCGCTTTCAGTAATTCACCAGCAGTCTTGACCAGCTGGGGAGGTCCCAGTTGGCTGGAGGTCCGTGAGTGTGACGGCCATCTACAAGGAGGGATGGAAGGAGGACCTGGGGAACTACTGGCCTGTCAGTCTGACCTCAGTGCTGGGGATGTTAATGGAGCAGATTACCTTGAGTGCCATCACATGGCACGTACAGGATAAACAGGTGATCAGGCCAGTCAGCATGGGGTAATGAATGGGGTCCTGCTTGACTTACCTGGTCTCCTTCTATGACAAGGTGACCCACGGAGTGCATGAGGGGAAGGCTGTGGATGTTGCTTACTTGGATTTTAGTAAAGTGTTTGACAGTTTCCCACAGTGTTTTCCTGGAGAAACTGGATGCTCATGGCTTGGATGGGCGTACAGTTTGCTGGGTGAAGAACTGGCTGACTGGCTGGTCTCCAGGAGTTGTAGCGAGTGGAGTTCAATCCACCTGATGGCTGATCACAAGTAGAGTTGCCCAGGGCTCAGTACCGGGGACAGTTTTGTTTAGCACTTTCACCAGTGACCTGGACTGAGGACAGCTTTGCAGAGGGACCGGCACGGGCTGGCTGGCTGGGCCACATCCAGCCGCACGACATCCAGCAAGGCCGGGCAGCGGGTGCTGCGCCTGGGTCACCACAACCCTGTGTAGCGACACAGGCTCGGGGAAGAGTGGCTGGAAAGCTGCCCAGCAGAAAAAGGACCCGGGGGTGCTGGTCAACAGTCACCCGAGCGTGGGCCAGCGCTGTGCCCGGGTGGCCAAGGTGGCCGACGGCATCCTGGCCTGCGTCAGAAACAGCGTGGCCAGTGGGACCGGGGAGGTGGTTGTCCCCTTGTGGTGAGACTGCACCTCGAGCGCTGTGTCCGAGTTGTTGGACTTATTCCTGGTGGCGAGCTGAGCGGGGTCCTGCCTTGCCCAGCTCGCGTGACAGGCAGGCAGGAGCTCCAGGCTGAGGGCCTGGTGGAGGAGCCGGCAAGGCTGCACACACCTCCGGCATCAGGACCCTGACACCACCGGGGCGCTCAGCCCTTCTCCTAGGCCTGGAGCGCCTCTGTTGGCTTCTCAGCACCTGGAGTGGCTGCTGGCATGAGGGCTCGCCATGCAGCGGAGGAGGACCTCGGATGATCCCCACAGCAGTCTGGTAGGACAGGACAGCGGCGGACGAGTAGCCTGCTATGGGAGCCTGAGCGAGGATGCTGTGGAAATCTCCCAGGTGGGTGGCCATACCATGGGGTAGGAGAGGAACCAGGGCAGCTGTGAACAGGGCAGGTTTGCCAGTTTGTTCTGGGACAGTCCCCTGCCCTTCTAGGTAGCTAGCAATCCAGCTGTTTGGGGACTACCAGCTCTTATTGCTGTTGATGCCTTATTTCCAGGCTGGCAACACATCCCTGGGTGAGAAGAGCACGGCCAATGTCTTCAGCGACGGCTGCACAAGGATAGGTGAGGGAGAGAGGCTGATCTTTGAGGTCTGTTTCCTTTCATCGTGGCGAGAAGGCAGGGGCTGGATAGGCTCCCCTGTTGGGCTGAGGAGGATGGGGAATGTCCTCCATCTTCACAGCTGGAGCTGGTGGCAGCATGGCCTGTCGATAGCAGCTGATCCCTGGCAGTCTTCAGAGCTTCAGCCTGTCCCTTATTAGGGTCTTCGAGCTTCCTGCCACGAGCTCTATCTTCCTGCTGCAGATTTCGTCCTTGTGTGGGAAACAGTCCCCAGGGAGCTGAGCGGGCAGAAGGGCAGCCGTGAGAACAGGGCCTTGCAAGAGAGATCCACCACCATCCACAGGACCTGGCGGAAGAAGTTCCTGGACAAGCTCCATGCTGCTGGCCTCCACATGGAAAAGGTACCCAGGGACCTGACCTTCTCCCTGCTGCATCAACCCTTGCTCAGGGATGATGGCATTGTGCCCTGGCCCCAGTAGAGCAGCCCGGGTTTGCGGGAAGCCAAGCAGGAGCACGTGGCGGGACCTGATGAGGGCTCCATCCCAGTGGGCTGGCTCCCGGGGGCAGTGAGGGGTGGCTGGGCTGATCCTGACAGATCCTGCAGGGACCTGTACCGGTGCCAGCAGCCTCATCCCCACCCGGGCCTCCTCTCCCACCAGCACACGGCCCGCGTGGAGAAGAAGGTGGTGCACTACCTGCTGCTGAGCGCGCCCTGGAGTGTGCTCTGCTACTATGCTGAGGAGCTGCAGCTCCGTGTGCCGTTGCAGGTAAGGCCAGGGTGCCTCGGCACTCCGGGTCAGGGGACAGTGCCACCAGCACTGCCAAGTGCCCAGGCATTGTGCTGCACCCCACGGTCCCACGCTTTGCTGCCATCTCCCTCCCTCTCCCTCCTTCTGAGACGTTTTGGCTGTGTGTGCTCAGGCGCTGCCCAACCAGACCTCCCACTGGTCAGACAGAGTGCTGCGGCGGCTGGGCATCCCCAACGCCATGGCCCAGGAGGTCCCCAGCCTGCCACTGGACTACTACACCTGCCCCTTCAAGGTCAACAAGCTGCAATGGTAAGCACCCCAGGAGAGGCTGCGCAGGCCATTCCTTCCCTCTGCCCGTGCACAGCACAGCCAGGAGCAGCAGCTCCTCACCTCCACCAGCATCCTAGGGCCAAGCTGCTCCTCTGTGCAGGTTCCTGGGGAGCGACAAGCAGGACACCTTCTTCTCCACAACTCAGAGGCACCAAATCGTGAGCACCAGGGGCTGCCATGGTCCCCTTCCCTGGTCCTGGGTGGGCTGGAGGGTCTGGGGGAGCAGCTCTGCAGGCAGGTGGCACAAACATGGAGGGTGTCAGATGTCCCCAGATAGGTTGATGTGTGTAAAATACCACCGATGGGATAGAAGGTATGGGTAGAGACCCTCCTGCTGCTGGTCAGTATTTGGGAAAGGGCATGACAACGTTTCGGAGGATCAGGCTTGGAGGCGAAGAGTCAACGGGTGGTGGGGACCCCAATCCATGTGGCTGAAGCCCCCTCCCTGCCTCGTCCTTTCCTCCGCAGCTCTACGAGATCCTGGCCACCACGCAGTATGGCTGCTCCAAGGAGCGGGAGGTGGGGGTGGACCGGCTGCTGAGCGAGGGTGTCTTCGCTGCCGCCTTCCCGCTGCACGAGGCAAGGCATAGTCCCAGCCCCGGGGCTCCCTGACGGACCCACAGCCCTGGCCGGGCCTTCGCCCATGTCCCCCATCCTCGTAGGGCTCCTGCGAGGCCCTGCCGGAGGGGCCAGCCTCTGGCAGCCCCAGCCCGCGCCAGGTCCTTTTCCAGTACTGGGCCAACTGGAGGAAGTGGAGCAAGTACCAGCCTCTGGACCACGTCCGCAAGTACTTTGGGGAGAAAGTCGCTTTCTACTTCGCCTGGCTGGGTGAGTGCCACCGGCTCCAGAGCAGCCCTCAGCTCCTGGATGGGGTCCCCGGATGAAATGTGCTCATCCCTGTGCACTGCCTCGGGTGGGAAACCCTTGGTGGCCTGCCAGTCCTGGTCACCTTCAGCCCTTCCCCAGCACCTCGGGGCTCCTCCTGGGTCTCTCCTCCTGGCCCCAGCCTGCTTTTGCTGGAAGCAGAGCGATGCCCACCTTGGTCCTGCCTGTGTGTGGTTGCAGACTCTGTCCCAGGATGTTCTCCAGTTTGGAGGCACCACAAGTCAGCCGTGACACACATATCTAGAGCCTCAAGTCCGTGTTCAGGTCTTCCAAGCCCTGTGTGGCTTTAGGCTGGTGCTGGGCTGGGTTTGGGCAGCACTTGTCCTCGGGGACTGCGGTGGAGGCCGACAGGACTCATGCTGCCTGTCCCTGCTGCCCGCAGGCTTCTACACGGGATGGCTCTTGCCCGCTGCCGTGACGGGGACTGTGGTGTTCATCGCAGGCATCTTCCTGGTGTTCAGTGACGTACCTGCGTAAGTGTCCCCACCTCCCCAGGGGAGAAACGGTGAGAGTCTGAGCTGAGCCCTGCTGCATGCTCCTTCCCTTGCCTGCAGGCAGGAGATCTGTGAGAGCAAAGAGCAGTTCCGGATGTGTCCGCTCTGCAAGTCCTGCCCCTACTGGCAGCTCTCCGACACCTGCAGCACTTTCATGGTGAGGTCCCGGCTCCACAGGGGAAGCACGGCACCAGGGGTAGAGCTCCATCCCTGCGGTCACTCGTAGGGCCGGGTTGTGGGATGCCCGCAGGGATTTGCCCTCTTCACTCCTGCTAATGTAAGACCGTGTCCCTGGGGTGGACATTAGGCCGTGTCTCCAGGATGGACATGGTGGATGTGAGACCTTGTCCCCATGGTGGACAAGAGACCATGTCCCTCAGGTGGGCTGGGCCACGTTAACCAGCAGCTCCCGCTGCCCTGGCCCGGCCCTCATGCCCGCTCTGCCCACAGGCGGGCCGTCTCTTTGACCACGGTGGGACCATCTTCTTCAGCATCTTCATGTCCCTATGGGCAGTGCTGTTCCTGGAGTTCTGGAAGCGGACAAACGCATCCCTGGCACATCGCTGGGACTGCTCTGAGTTTGAGGACATTGAGGTGGGGTCCGGCCCTTTGCAATACATTCCAAAACCATATGGACAAAAGCCACCGGATGCCTCTGATGCCTTTTCCCCCTCTTTCCCAGGAGCGGCCCCGGCCCCAGTTCACTGCCATGGCTCCCATGACGATAATAAACCCTATAACTGGGGCAGAGGAGCCGTATTTCCCCAAGCGCAGCCGCATCCATCGGATTGTGGCTGGTTTGGTGGTCATTATAATGTTGGTAAGATCACAAGGGCTGGAGAAGTGGGATGTGGTGGAATGGGATCTGTTTGAGGAAAGAGCGTGTGGATGAAGGTGGGGATGGATGCGTGTCCTCTGGCTCTTCACCAGCTCAGCCCTGGAGCTCCCTCGCAGCTCCTGGTGCCCTGGGATAATAGTGGAGTTTTCCTTTGATGCAAGCTCTGATCCCTGCTCATACACAGCGCGCTGTGTTTGCAGATTGCCATGGTGGTGATGTTCGTGGTCTCCATTATCCTGTACCGGACAGTTGTTGCCATCCTCCTCTCCAGCTCAGGGTACTTCTGGTTTGTGGCTTCGGTAAGAGGTGGTCAGAGCTGCTCCAGGCCAAGCGGATGGGCTTGGTTTGCCAACTCATTTGCCGCACTCTGCTGTGTGTGCTCTGCCTGCTTGCTTCCCCTGTAGGCATCGCGCATCGCCAGCATCTCCAGCTCAGTGGTGAACCTCTTCTTCATCCTCATCCTCTCCAAGATCTATATTTCCCTGGCTCATCTCCTTACCAAGTGGGGTAAGCTGGTTAGGGTCCTGCAAGCTGGACGGAAGGAGCCCTTTGTAATGGCAAAACACCAAACCCAACGAGCTCGGTGCTGGGACGCAGCCCCCCAGTAGGGGCTGGCTGATGTCAAGGGGGAAGCTGAGTTGTGTGAAGTAGAGGAGAGCTGGGGAAATAGGACCTTAGGTGAAAAGTGTTTGGGCTGCAGAAAAAAAAAAAAAGTGAGTACAGGGGTTCACTTCTGCTCAAGATTTTTTTTTTTTTGGGGGGGGGGGGGGGGGAGTGTTGTATGAAGAGTTTTGAGCTGACTGCTGGGGCTTGGGGGAGAAAAGTGCCTGGAATATTTTTACCATGTATAATGTGGTACACAGCCTGTTTCTGCTGAGAAGCGGGAATGAAGTTTATTTTTTTGGTGCAAAGCACACGGGTGTCTGGACATCTTGGGCTGACTTTGCGGGTAAAGCAGCAGGGTTGGGGCCGGGGCGCTGAGGCTCTGTTAGCACTGAGCGAGTCAGGGTGACGGCCACCATGAGGCAGGCAAGCACCTCAGAGCAGCGTGGGGCCACATCCCTGTGCTTCCCCCTGGCAGAGATGCACCGCACCCAGACCAAGTATGAGGATGCCTTTACCTTCAAAGTGTTCGTCTTCCAGTTTGTCACCTTCTACTCCTTTCCCATGTACATAGCCTTCTTCAAGGGCAAGTAAGTGGTAGGTTAACGGTTGGACTGGAGGACCTTGGAGGTATTTTCCAACCTAAAGGATTCTATAATTTGATGATTCTAAGGCCCGTGGGGGAAGAAGGGCCCTTCCCGCTCCCTCTGGGACCGCTGGGCTCTGCAGGGCTGGGCAGGGCGGCCTTGCAGGGCTGAAGGGCCTGGAGTGCTGCTGCCACCTCAGGGGGAGCACCATGGTGGGAGGATTGGGCCCGCCGGAGGGCTGGGGGACCCCCTCCTTCGGGGACACCACCGCCAGCTCCCTTAGTGAGGGAGACAACGGGTCCAGGTCTACCAGACCAGGCCCTTCGCTCGGTGACCCCTTTCCACAGCCAGCAGCAGAGCAGAAGGTGGGGTGGCAGAGGGTGGGCTGAGCCCCCGCATCCCCCGGTGATGGCCCTCATGGCCCAGGGAACAGGGCGGCTGGAGGGAGCTGGGATGCCCGCTCACAGCTCTGCCGTGGCTCCCACAGGTTCGTTGGCTACCCTGGGAACTACCGGAGCTTTTTGGGCATCCGCAACGAGGAGGTGAGCGTGGTGCAGGGGGCTGGTGGTGATGTCGGCTTCGGGGCCGTGCCAGGACACGGCACGGTGCCTGTGGGGCATCCCTGAGCTGTGCTCACCCAGCAGGATACATTCCCCTGGCTGCCAGCCTGGCCCAGGCCGGTGCTCACCGTGGTGACCCCATCCCCTGCTCGGGGTCTGGGTGCTGGGTCTCCCCCTGTGCCAGGAGCTGCGTGCTGAAGGACCCCCCCTCTCCCCGCAGTGCAGCCCAGGTGGGTGCTTCATCGAGCTGGCCCAGGAGCTGCTGGTCATCATGGTGGGGAAGCAGATCATCAACAACGTGCAGGAGGTGGCCATCCCGTGAGTACTGCGGCAGCAGCACCCATCGCGCACCCTGTCTCAGGGCAGGGCAAGCCCTGAGCGGTGCGGAGGCTCCTCTGGGGGGTGCTTGGCCGGTGCCAAGGGACACAGCCCCTCTTTTCTCCCCAGGAAGCTGAGGTGTTGGTGGCACAAGCACAAGCTCCTCTCCACAAAGAAGAAGGCCGTCGGGGAGGGTGGGCCGGTCCCGGTGGAGCAGGCACCCTGGGTGGTCAACCACCAGCTGCTGGCCTTTGAGGGGCTGTTTGATGAGTACCTGGAGATGGGTAGGAACCGGCCCCGCACCCGGCCATGGGGAGGGGGAGAGCACGGCGCCAGGCTGTGCAGTCCCAGCGAGGGGAGCCCCTTTCCCTGTGTCCGCCTCCTCCCTGCTGGCCTGGGTTAAGGCACAAAATATTCCTCTGGGGCTGGGCTTTACGCTGGAGTCCAGCCCGAGTCCCACCTCAAGCCCTTCTTGGGGGCTTCCAGCTCTGTGCCCACGTGGGGCCTCGGGGCTCGGTGAGGCTCTCGCAGGTGCCTGGAGCTCTGGGCTCTGCTCAAGTGGGAGCAGTGGGAAGGGACTGGGAGACGCTGCAGTTGTCGCTGCTGCTCTCAACCTGTCCTTCCTCTCCTCCTCTTTTTCCTTCCAGTCCTGCAGTTTGGCTTCATCACCATTTTCGTGGCTGCCTGTCCCCTGGCACCCCTCTTTGCCCTGCTCAACAACTGGGTGGAGATCCGCCTGGACGCCCGCAAGTTCGTCTGTGACTACCGGCGGCCCGTGGCCGAGCGGGCACAGGGCATCGGCATCTGGTTCTCCATCCTGGAGGTCATCACCCACCTGGCTGTCATCAGCAACGTACGCTGGGCAGGGGGGTGGCGGTGGCAGCGCTGAGGGGTTGCAAATGGAAAATCAGGGAAAAAAACTCTGTTGGCTGGCTCAGTGAGGAGGGCGGGTCTGCCTTTGCAGAGGTGCGCTTCCTCTGGGACAGGCAGGCAAAAAACTCAGAGCCGTGGGGCAGGGCGGCAGGGCTGGGGCCTCCCCCAGCTGCGGGACTTCTGCAGCACCTCTCCCTCCCCCCAGGCCTTCCTCATCGCCTTCACCTCCGATTTCCTGCCCCGCGTGTACTACGAGTACATCCACGACAGCAGCCTGCGTGGCTACGTGAACTTCACCTTGGCCTACGCGCCGTGGGACTTTGTCCAGCAAAGCAACACCATGTGCAGGTGGGAGCTCCTTCCCACCTCGGCTTTTGGCTGCTGCCACCTCCTTCCCAGCAAGTATTTCGTTCAGCACAGAGGCCGTCAGCCAGGTCCAGGCTGTCCGCCTGCTTTCCTGAGGTGCTCATCCCAGGGTTTGCCCAGCACGTGCCCATGGGCTGGGGCAGGGCAGGTGGTGTGGAGGCAAGCAACCTGCCTTGGTGACTCCCCCGGTCCCTCCCCACCCTTGGTTTAACGTGCCTGAGTGTTTTGGAGCAATGACTTCAAAAGCTCTCCAGCTGTGGAGAGATTTGCTTCACCAGAGGAAGAAAATGTCACACCCTGTCTGGGGAGATGGCCAAAAGTGCCCCAGGGCTGGGCTGCCTGCTGCTCAGCCCTCTGCCGCGATCACATCCTGCGGTGACGCGTGATGGTGACGCCAGCCGCGGGGCGGGTGGGTGCAGTGATGGCTGCACGTGGCTTCTACAGGTACAGGGCGTTCAGAGACCAGGACGGAAATTTGACGTTGACCTACTGGCACCTGCTGGCCGTACGCTTGGGCTTCGTCATCGTGTTTGAGGTACCAGCGCCAAGCCCCGCGGGGAGACACGGGTGCTCGGTGGAGCTGTGCCAACCCCTCCGTCCCTCTCGCTTCCAGCACGTGGTTTTCTTTATTGGGCGTGTGATCGCCTGCCTGGTTCCTGACATTCCTGAGTCGGTGGAGGTCAAGGTGAAGCGCGAGCGGTACCTGGCCAAGGAGGCCCTGGCTGAGAACAAGGTGTGTGCAGCTGCCTTTCGTGCTGGTTCTGTGGTACCTGTACGGAGCTCCAGCACCTTCTGCGAGTGCAAACAGCAGCTCCCTTTTTCCATGATTCAGGTCCTTTTGGAGAGACGGGAGGCAAGAAGCAAGGCCAGCACCGCGGATCCAGCAGCAAGCAGGGACTGGGAAACCGAGCAGGTTGAGGGCAGCTGAGAGCCGCAGCGTGCCCCAGGACCACAACCTGCTCCTCCTCACAGCAGCGTGGAGCCGTGGGGCAGCATGCCGGCCGGCCAGCCCTGATGGGCTGGCTCAGGGCAGCTCTGCCACACGGACACCAGGGCTAGGCTGCTGCTGCAGGCGGGGAGGGAGGCAGCCAGCTCTGGGCATTTGTCCAGGCTCATTGCGTTACTACGAGGGAACTGCCCCGTGGCGTAAATGAATTAAAGGTGGCCGGCCACACCGAGGTCCTGGGCTGGTAGGCCTCCCTGCTGGTGCTCAGCTAGCAAAGGCAGGCTCTTGCCTGCAGCTGCTGCTAGGCTGGTCAGCACAAGCACCGGTTGACTTGCCCCCGCCTGGGGTGAGTCGCGGTAGGGCTGCCTGGACTGGCTGTTGCTTCTGCTGTCTCCTGCGCCGGGTGCTTACCGTAACCGCAGCGGGAGGGTTTGCTCCTGCCACCCTAAGTAAGTAGGTAAGAAACAGCTGAGCTGTGGGAAAGCTATGGGGACCCCACGCGAGGGTGGGAGGTGTGCTGCTACCCTTTGACATGGGCACCATGGGGGGAAACAGCCCCTGAGCAAAGCTTTGCTTCTCAAGAGCAGCAGCTTGGCCCTGGCAGGCGGGCACTGGGCAGGAGCGAGAGCTGCAGAAGGCAGAGGTTCTCATCGGGGTGGGCAAGAGGGACTGCAGCTGCTGCCTCCCTCTCCTCCCCTGTACCAGCAGCAGCCGTGGCATCACCTTGCTGGCTGTGAGCACGTGGGTGCCTTCCTCCACTGCTGCTGGGCGCTGCTCTCACCTCCCCTCAGACCAGCGTTCTCCGTGCGCATCCCTCCTCAGCAAGGGCACTGCCGCAGCAGAGGCTCACACGTGCAAGCTGGGGCTCCTCAAGTTGGGCTGAACCCAGCCAAGCAGGGGCTGCCCTGGATCTCAACCCACCGGTAGAAATAATATCCGTGACACTCCAAGCTGTTTCAGGTTTTATTTTAGAATTTATAAAATTCCAGTGTCATCCATACTCATGAGCCTTTTTACATGTTTGCATATAGTCTCCAAATTCCAAAGTTAAGGCCAAGGGATCATTGCTATGGAAACGTACAATATGGAAGACGTCAGAGAGGAAATGGACACATGCCACAGTCTGCTGCGGAAGGAGGGTGGTGGGGGACAGTACTAGGTACAATCACTTCATGACCTTCTTTAGAGTGGAGGGTCGGGCTGCGGGGCAGACCCAGACAGTGGCGCCCCAAATGTAACTCAAGCCTAGCTGTGCAACTGGTGAGGGCAGGGGGGCATAAAGAGGAAGGGGGGGGTAGGCTTGGCGACATAGGACAGACCTAAGCTACAGGGGTATAACCATTTTCTGACAGACACAGATGGGAGGGTGTCACCCTAGTTCTGTCTGCCCCATCCTGTTAGCCGTCTCCCGGGGGAGGCAAAGCCACCCCATCCTTCAGGGGAGCTGGGTGCCCTGCGGCAGGACGCAGTTAGCTTCAGCCACATCTCGAATTTACAGAGAGCACTCTGAGATTTTGGTTCAACTTCTGCATAGCAGCCTCTACCACGAGGAGCTGGTGGGGGAAGGAGAAGCGTCAGCACGTCAGGCCTGTCGGACAGAGCTGAGGGTGCTGGAAAAGGCAGGAACGCTGGGCCCAGCCTGCCAGAATTCCTGCCTTTGCCCCATAAGCAGCACTAGAGAAGAGAGACTAGGGACTCCTGCTTGTCCAAGAGCTGAAGCAGCTGGGCTAGAGGAATGGCTCAGACTACACCCTTCTGTAGGACAGAGGCAGGGAAAGGAGGGAACACAGGGACTCCCTGCCCCCTGCCTCCCTCCACAAAGACACGGTTTTCCTCTTACTGGCTGGAGAAGCTCGGGCACAGCTCCCTCAGAGCAAGCCATGGCAGGGCCCAGGCACAAGCAGCCCAGAGTATAGAGCACGGATCACCCTCTCCAGCCCATACAATGGAGGCCTCGGGGAGGGCTTGACACATGGCACTGTCAGCCCCCTCGCTTTCAGTTCCCCTGTTCCATCAGAGCAGAAGCCTGACTCACCGCCGCTGCAGCCAGGGGCTGCTGCTAGGCTGTGGCAAAAGCCTTGGGGCCAAGCCCGGTTCTAGCTCAGAAAATCCTGCGGTCCTCTCCCATTCACCGCCTGCACGACCGTGACCGCTCTCAGCTTCCCTTCAGAGGAGCTCCCGCAGCCACTCCACAAAATGCTCCTCTTGCTTCTCCTCCAGGGTTCTGCTCTGGGTGCCAGGGTGAGAGTTGGAGCAGCTGCTCACCCACCTACGCTGGGAGGCCACCATCATACTGACTTTTGAGGTAGAAAGAAGGCAACAGTAATTGGTGTCCCTACCGTTCATGCTTAGAAGCTGCAGGGCTCGCAGCATCGCAACAGCTTCTCAAGGCTCCGCTTCCAACCAGCTTCTCTTGGGCCACGCCAACCCCAATCTGTCCCATCCAGTAACGCTGCCACGTGCTGGCTCACCTGCCTGCCCACACGGCTGTTGGGAAGGGTGCGCAAGGGAACGCGGGGAACTAGGAGTGGGGTCTGTCGTCACGCACTGGAAGACTCATCAAGCGTGCAGGCTGGGGCTGTGCTCGGTGTGGTGCGAGGGAGCGCCCGCCACGCACTGCACTCCGAGGTGTTCACCTGACCAGGGTAGCCGTACTTTGTTCTGGTCCCTTCCATCTCTGCTGCCTCTACAGCCTACTGAAGGTTTTGTTCCTTGAAAAAGTTAAGTTTCTGACCTTTTAGATTATTTTAAGCTCTCCCCACAGTCAGCTATCAGCATTAAATGAATTTTTGGCAGTTCAAAGGAAAAAAGTTGATTGCACTCTACAACGGTAAGGTAAGGCCTGGGATAAACACAAAGGAAAGAGGGCAAACGTTTTGGCTTTAGAAAGTCAAGGAAATTTATTTCCTGAGGTCATGAGACAGGAAGTAGATTCCTAGCCACAGTAAAGGAGGTCTCCTAATGAAGGCGAGAATGCCTAGTAAGACATGCTCAAGAGAGCAGATTTTTCTGCTAGCGCTTGGGAAGCTGTAAATCTTAGCCACTTTGAGTCAATTATGAAGTTTCTAACAAAAACACACACATTTAGTGTTTGAATCTGACTGGAAGTCTTGTTCCAAAGAAGAAAAGTATATCCATCAAGAGATGAGAGTGAATCCTAGCCATGGTGATAGCTGAGGGGAGCGGGATGGGGTCTAGCACTCCAGACACCATTAGGAGACCTCTTGGGGCAATTGACTTGTGCTCCAGCCGCTGGGTCAGATTTCAGACAGGAAGTATTTGTGGCAGGTTAGTGTCAGGTCAGCGGGCTGGAGGAGATGTTTCTGCTTCCAGGTCATTATCGTTTGGGTCCCCAGGGAAGAGTCTTGGGGGCGACTTGAGCCCCAAAGCTGGGGAAATCTTCAGAACTGCTCATATCAGGGGCCTAGAGCAAACAAAAAGGGAACAAGTTAAGCTCCTGCCCTGCTGTGAACCTGTACAGCACCACTGTGCTAAGCAGCATTTCCTGTGTCCCATGGGCAGAGACAAGGAGCGAGGGCTGAGCAGGATCATTACGTCCTTTGGACTGCTCTAGGTGGACAGTTGAGCCTCCAGAGACGGCATCAAGGATGGTGCGGACAGAAGCACACAGCAGGTGGATCAGGGGCTCTGAGAGCCCAACCGCGGTAACTCGGTCGCTGGAGCAGGGTCAGGCCACCGGGGCAGCTGAGAACAGAGCTGCCACGTGCCCCAGTTCACTGCTCCCAGACAGAACACAGCTACAGACACTGAGCTTGTTCTGTGCTGCGGCAGAAGTCAGAGGTGCCAGGGCCCCGTGGCAACCCCTAAAACCAACATGACCTGGCAGGACACTTTCCGGTAAGGACTCCCCGTCCCCAGCAGCCCCACTGTATCCACCACAGGCAAGGTGTTTGGAAGAGGAGACAGCAGTGCTTTGGAAGCTGGAGGCAGAGCCTAGGCTTGCCCTCAGCTTGCCCAGGCCACACGGACCAGGACGGCCCCTCACGGCCTTCTTCTCTGCCACCAAGGAGAGAGGAGGGAGAGCGCTCTGTTTTCCCAGTTGAAACGGGAGGGCCAGACCCCAGAGCCAGCCCTTGGCAGCGCCACACTCCCCGTGCCCCCGTGCCCGCAGCAGAAGCAGCACTCACCTTTTCATTGTTGACAGTGGCCCAGGGGGCATCTCTCACCACAAAGCCCTTGGATGGGGCCTTGGACTCTTCATGGGAGGAGGGCTTCATGTACACCTGCATTGCCTCGTTGTCCACCACATCTGCAAGCTG
>NW_028153805.1:15000-22500 GCF_964211835.1 Anser anser
GATGCCAGTGCACTCTCTGGACTCACTGCAGTGCATCCCCAGTGGTGCCAGTGCACTCTCTGGACTCACTGCACTGCATCCGCAGTGGTGCCAGTGCACTCTCTGGATTCACTGCACTGCATCCACAGTGGTGCCAGTGCACTCTCTGGAGTCACTGCAGTGCATCCCCAGTGGTGCCAGTGCACTCTCTGGACTCACTGCAGTGCATCCCCAGTGGTGCCAGTGCACTCTCTGGATTCACTGCACTGCATCCGCAGTAGTGCCAGTGCACTCTCTGGAGTCACTGCAGTGCATCCCCAGTGGTGCCAGTGCACTCTCTGGACTCACTGCACTGCATCCCCATTGGTGCCAGTGCACTCTCTGGACTCACTGCAGTGCATCCCCAGTGGTGCCAGTGCACTCTCTGCACTCACTGCGCTGCATCCCCAGTGGTGCCAGTGCACTCTCTGGACTCACTGCACTGCATCCCCAGTGGTGCAAGTGCACTCTCTGGAGTCACTGCGCTGCATCCCCAGTGGTGACAGAGCACTCTCTGGATTCATTGCACTGCATCCCCAGTGGTGCCAGTGCACTCTCTGGACTCACTGCAGTGCATCGCCAGTGGTGCCAGTGCACTCTCTGGACTCACTGTACTGCATCCCCAGTGGTGCCAGTGCACTCTCTGGATTCACTGCACTGCATCCCCACTGGTGCCATTGCACTCTCTGGACTCACTGCAGTGCATCCCCAGTGGTGCCAGTGCACTCTCTGGACTCACTGCCCTGCATCCCCAGTGGTGCCAGTGCACTCTCTGGATTCACTGCACTGCATCCCCAGTGGTGCCAGTGCACTCTCTGGGCTCACTGCACTGCATGCCCAGTGGTGCCAGTGCACTCTCTGGATTCACTGCACTGCATCCCCAATGGTGACAGAGCACTCACTGGACTCACTGCACTGCATCCCCAGTGGTGCCAGTGCACTCTCTGGATTCATTGCACTGCATCCCCAGTGGTGCCAGTGCACTCTCTGGACTCACTGCAGTGCATCGCCAGTGGTGCCAGTGCACTCTCTGGACTCAATGCAATGCATCCCTAGTGTTGCCAGTGCACTGTCTGGACTCACTGCACTGCATCCCCAGTGGTGCCAGTGCACTCTCTGGACTCACTGCACTGCATCCCCAGTGGTGCAAGTGCACTCTCTGGACTCACTGCACTGCATCCCCAGTGGTGCCAGTGCATTCTCTGGACTAACTGCATTGAATCCCAAGTGGTGCCAGTGCACTCTCTGGACTCACTGCACTGCATCCCCAGTGGTGCCAGTGCACTCTCTGGATTCACTGCACTGCATCCCCAGTGGTGCCAGTGCACTCTCTGGACTCACTGCACTGCATCCCCAATGGTGCCTGTGCACTCTATGGACTCAATGCAGTGCATTCCGAGGAGTGCCAGTGCACTCTCTGGACTCACTGCAGTGCATCCCCAGTGGTGCCAGTGCACTCTCTGGACTCACTGCACTGCATCCCCAGTGGTGCCAGTGCACTCTCTGGACTCACTGCAGTGCATCCCCTGTGGTGCCAGTGCACTCTCTGGACTCACTGCACTGCATCCCCAGTGGTGCCAGTGCACTCTCTGGACTCACTGCAGTGCATCCCCAGAGGTGCCAGTGCACTCTATGGACTCACTGCACTGCATCCCCAGTGGTGCCAGTGCACTCTCTGGACTCACTGCACTGCATCCCCAGTGGTGCCAGTGCACTCTCTGGAGTCACTGCAGTGCATCCCCAGTGGTGCCAGTGCACTGTCTGGACTCACTGCACTGCATTCCCTGTGGTGCCAGTGCACTCTCTGGACTCACTGCACTGCATCCCCAGTGGTGCCAGTACACTCTCTGGACTCAGTGCAGTGCATCCCCAGTGGTGCCAGTGAACCCTCTGGATTCACTGCAGTGCATCCGAAGTGGTGCCAGTGCACTCTCTGGACTCACTGCACTGCATCCCCAGTGGTGCCAGTGCACTCTCTGGACTCACTGCACTGCATCCCCAGTGTTGCCACTGCACTCTCTGGACTCACTGCGCTGCATCCCCAGTGGTGCCAGTGCACTCTCTGGACTCACTGCAGTGCATCCCCAGTGTTGCCACTGCACTCTCTGGACTCACTGCACTGCATCCCCAGTGGTGCCAGTGCACCCTCTGGAGTCACTGCACTGCATCCCCAGTGGTGCCAGTGCACTCTCTGGACTCACTGCACTGCATCCCCAGTGGTGCCAGTGCACTCTCTGGACTCACTGCACTGCATCCCCAGTGGTGCCAGTGCACTCTCTGGACTCACTGCACTGCATCCCCAGTGGTGCTAGTGCACTCTCTGGACTCACTGCAGTGCATCACCAGTGGTGCCAGTGCACTCTCTGGACTCACTGCAGTGCATCCCCAGTGGTGCCAGTGCACTCTGTGGACTCACTGCACTGCATCCCCAGTGGTGCCAGTGCACTCTCTGGACTCACTGCAGTGCATCCCCAGTGGTGCCAGTGCACTCTGTGGACTCACTGCACTGCATCCCAAGTAGTGCCAGTGCACTCTCTGGACTCACTGCACTGCATCCCCAGTGGTGCCAGTGCACTCTCTGGAGTCACTGCAGTGCATCCCCAATGGTGCCAGTGCACTCTCTGGACTCACTGCAGTGCATCCCCAGTGGTGCCAGCGCACTCTCTGGACTCACTGCCCTGCATCCCCATGGTGCCAGTGCACTCTCTGGACTCACTGCACTACATACCCAAGGTGCCAGTTCACTCTCTGGACTCACTGCACTGCATCCCCAGTGGTGCCAGCGCACTCTCTGGACTCACTGCACTGCATCCCCAGTGGTGCCAGTCCAGAGAGTGCACTGTCTCCGCTGGGGATTCACTGCAGTGAGTGCAGAGAGGGCACTGGCACCACTGGGAATGCAGTGCAGTGACTCCAGAGGGTGCGCTGGCACCACTGGGGACTGTTTTGCAAAGAAAAGCGTTTTATTGTTGCTATTCACAGCTTCCATTATTCACAGGTTTTTGAATGCTAACATTGCTCAGGAAAAGATCTGATATTTGTAGGGGTACCGTCATTCCTAGTTATTTGTTTTTACATTGTCCTTGCATTTATTACCATATAATTTCAAGTCTAAGTTTGTGGTTTAAGTTATAATAAGGAAAAAAGCAGTAGTTGAGGTAATCAGGTTAAAGATTATAGATGGAGAGGAACTTGGCGTTAGATACTAAAAACAGGATGGCAGTTAGCCTTGCCTTAGAAAAATTAAAATGGTTGACTAAACTTTTTTTCCCAAAACGTTGTGTTGACCAGCCAATTTGAATTTGGCGGTATTAAAGCTGTCTGCAATAAGTTTTTCTGTTTTGGATTGTAGCTAGTTCCTCTAGGTGCTCCCGCAGAATAGTATTTTTACTATACCTATATATACTTTATATATTTACTATACCTATATATACCTAATGCCTTTCTTAGAAACAAACAAAATCTCTTTTTAAATATAACTTTCTTGCAGTTGTTAATTATGGAATTGCTCCGCCACAAAGGATTCTTTTTCCACCTAAGATATGTATGGATTGGCAAGAAACACAAAGTGTTGGAGTTGGCCTGTACAATCTTGGCAACACACGTTTTCTTAATGCTACTCTACAGTGTTTGACCTACACCCCCCCACTTGCCAATTACATGCTTTATCTTGAGCACAGCCAGTCATGTGAGTACTTTCTAACAGTATTTTAAATCTGTTGGATAGCTCTGAAGGTGAAAGAACAGCAGTGATTCTGTGAGACAAAGTTACTTGCCTGATTTTACCTGTGGAAGCTGGCTTTGAGCATTGTATTAGCAGTGGGCTCAGAATAGCATATGGAGTGCGTTTAATGCACCATGTGTGTTTTTTGTTTGTTTTTTTAAAAGGATCTTTTCTTGCTTCATGGGAATAATGAAGTGCATTGGACAGGAATGCATTTAATGAACATTTGGCATTTGGGCTATTTGGGCTTCCTGCTGCTAGAAAGGCAATAAAATTTAGGATGTTGGCATCATAGGTCTTTAGTCTTCACAGCCTAGGTTCCATAATGCACTACAATAAATGGTCTGTTCGTTGTTGAACCAATTAAAAAAAACAGAAGCAAACAAAAACAAAACCTAGAAAGCAATATGAGCTGTTATGAACATGACTAGATTTTTTTGTGGGACTGTATTAAAATCTAGACTGATTTTGTTCTAAATAAAATGTTGTACTATAAACTAAATGTTGTACTAAACGTGTATGCTTTTTAGGCTGGTATCTTTGTATCGATACCTAGAAATTTAACTGTTTTCTTCCTGTATATAGAAATTGTTTCAGTTAAGAATCCTGTTGAAAAAAGGAGGGCAGAAGTACTATTACATACATTACTTTAGTTTTTCCTTTCTCCCAAAGGACTCGTAGCTCTGTATCATGAAGCTCACCTGACAGCACTGTGCTGAAAATAACCCACATTCTCTTAATGCTGTATCATCAATGTCAAATATTCTTTCCTCATATATTTTGCAGCCTGTGGAGTTCACATTCCTGTCAGCCTTCACAAACGTGACTTTGCAGTAGTCTTTTAGATTTCTCATCACAAAATGCACTTGAACACAAGCTTAATGGATATTTTTATTCTATAAAGTTGTGTGAAATGAAATGTTACGAGACTGTTGGGACAAGGAGACTGTATCTATAGTTTAAATGTTACTTATATGTTTGTTTGTAGTTATGTCTGTTTCGCTAGACTGGGATGCTTTCTTCTTTCACTCTTCAGGTCGTGAACAAGATTTTTGCATGATGTGCACGATGGAGACTCACATTAACCAGGCCCTGCGTTGCACTGTTGATGCCATCGAGCCTATGCGTGTTATCAATAACCTCAGTCGTAAGTGGCTTCAGATGTGTTTCTTTTTCAGTATCTTGTAATCTTCAAATAATTATTTGATGTGTATAAATGGTTTTAACACTATAAAGAAGAGAGATTTTAGAAATACGAGAATTATTTCATTTTTAAATGAGGTAAATACTATCATCTTCTTATTTAGGAATAGGACAACATTTCCGTTTTGGCAGTCAAGAAGACGCACACGAGTTCTTGCGCTATACTGTCGATGCTATGCAGGAAGCGTGCTTGAATGGAAGCACCAAGTCAGCATAAACAAATTCACTTTTATACGTTCTCTAGCACCTTGTAGTCCTTTATTTACTATCAAAACTGAAAGTCTACGTCATCCTTGGTTTTCATAAAACTCTTTGAAGAGTTAACTGTGTGCCTTAAATCTTCTGAGGTCTGATTATAATTTATTTCCAGATTGGACAGATCTTCTCAAGCTACCACCATCATTCATCAAATATTTGGAGGATTTCTAAGATCAAGAGGTACTTTTAAAAATATTCCTGTCCTTAGAACTGATCTGTGTCTTTTGTCGGTAGTAAAGCAGTCTGCAGCTTGTCTAAAGTAGTATCTATCGACAACTTGAATTTGGACAGTTAGTCTCCTCCACGTATTGTTAAGCATTTATATTTTGCTTCCACTGAAGTGCTTGAATTGCAAAGCAGTTTCGGATACGTATGAGGCATTTCTTGATATCACTTTGGATATAAAGGTAGGATGTTTTGTAAATATAATTCATGATGTTTAAGTACATGTATAACTTTCTAAATTAAACTTGTTTAACTTAAAAAACCAAACCACATACAATGTTAAAATATAAGAGCTTGGTGGTGGTTAGAAAGTGGATTGGACTTTGTCCTTCTGTGGAACCCCTGTAAATAGTCTCCGCATAAGGAGACAGCTCCACGTAAGGACACAGTTCAAGAGCTGTGCAAGACGCTGCTTAGTGAGCCAGCACAGGCTGCTAACATTAATTACCACAGAGCCAGCTCACATTCTCAACTCACAGGAACCTGCTGCTGCCTTCCACTCCAAATCATTCTCCATAGCTCCTTGCTTCAGCTCACCACTACTACAAAATGAAGCAACAACAACAACAACAACAACAACAACAAAGCTGCGTCTCCTTATTTCTAAATGAAGTTAAAAGATAACTTATGCTCTAAGTCATGCAATACATAAAACTAATATCTAGTATTAAGACATAATTAGTAATAATCTTACTCGCTACATTTGTAGCAATTCTCTCCATCCAGCTCTTCAGGTTTCACAAATAGTTCTAGAGCTCTGGTAACAGATGAAACCGCCTAGAGGAGCGAGAGAGAAGAGCGTAAAGTCACTGTAAATTCAAAATTCCAGAGATGCACTAGGAGTTTATAAGAGAATCTGACTAATACATACGTAAGCGATCTACTATGAGCACTGTGAAGAAGGAGGCAGGAAGAGCATGCTCAGCGTTTACCTTACCTGGAAGTCATTTTACTTTGAAACAAATCATTTTCCAGTAACGCAGACAGCATCTATAGTGTGCTTTGTCATCAATACTGGGAACAAATCCAGCAGTCTAACAATTAGATGTATATTGAGGTAGAACAACAAAGAAGTATGCAAAGAAGAAATGCTGTTCTGAATAATAGCCAAAATATTCATAGCCACTGTATTTGTTCTCCCCACATAGCTGAAAAAACAACACTTGAAACATATTTTTCAAAACATATTTTAATATCCAGCAGACTGTTCAGTCATCAAGCATTTAAAGACTGTTTTAAATAATCTCTAGATTAATCTAAAAGGAATCCCATAAACTGCAGCCGCTTACCTTTAATATACTCGCTGGATGCGATGGAGCTGTATTTCTTGCTTTCACCTGCACTGGAAGGCTTCCCTTCCTTGTGAGGTTGTTTACTGCCCTCACTTCTGCATTGCTCTCATAAAGAGCCATCTGGAGGATGGCATTCTTCCTTCTTCTCCCGGGTTTTCTTCTGGAAACGAGGACCTAAGTATTCCAAGAAGCCTTTCACTTTCCTGATGTTTCTCCTTTTTCTTCTTTTTGTTACGCTTGCGATTGGCATTGTCAAAGTGGAGCGCAGAGAAATACAAATCATAAAGTCTGAAAGAAACATGCAAGTTAAAAAGAGAAAAAAAGATGTGGCACTTGTTGCATATAGGAAACTTTATTTATTTTACCCCAGGGGATGATTTGCCGCATGTCAGCGATTTTGTGGTACTTTGTGCACATGTAACTTCCTTTAGATGCAGCAAACTTAAGCCCTCAGATTGAAGGACCATAGGTCCTGGTTGGTACACAGATCATTAACAATGGTTAGCTCTGGAATATATGCAAGTAAAAAAAAAAAATGTTTTAACCTAATCCAGAATGGTGTGCAGATGTGATTCAAACTACGTGGTCCAAAGCTAGTGCTCTGACACAATTCAGCAATATCTTTCCTGTCTTCACTGATCAACCTAATAATCCCCAGTCATGATCCCCAGCCAGATTATGCTATCTAAATAACTTAGAAACTATGAAAAACTGGCACCACTGGGGATGCCAGTCGTGCCAGTGCAATCTCTGGACTCACTGCACTGCATCCGCAGTGGT
>NW_028153805.1:37500-42500 GCF_964211835.1 Anser anser
AGTGGTGCCAGTGCACTCTCTGGACTCACTGCACTGCATCCCCATTGGTGCCAGTGCACTCTCTGGACTCACTGCAGTGCATCCCCAGTGGTGCCAGTGCACTCTCTGCACTCACTGCGCTGCATCCCCAGTGGTGCCAGTGCACTCTCTGGACTCACTGCACTGCATCCCCAGTGGTGCAAGTGCACTCTCTGGAGTCACTGCGCTGCATCCCCAGTGGTGACAGAGCACTCTCTGGATTCATTGCACTGCATCCCCAGTGGTGCCAGTGCACTCTCTGGACTCACTGCAGTGCATCGCCAGTGGTGCCAGTGCACTCTCTGGACTCACTGTACTGCATCCCCAGTGGTGCCAGTGCACTCTCTGGATTCACTGCACTGCATCCCCACTGGTGCCATTGCACTCTCTGGACTCACTGCAGTGCATCCCCAGTGGTGCCAGTGCACTCTCTGGACTCACTGCCCTGCATCCCCAGTGGTGCCAGTGCACTCTCTGGATTCACTGCACTGCATCCCCAGTGGTGCCAGTGCACTCTCTGGGCTCACTGCACTGCATGCCCAGTGGTGCCAGTGCACTCTCTGGACTCACTGCACTGCATCCCCAGTGGTGACAGAGCACTCACTGGACTCACTGCACTGCATCCCCAGTGGTGCCAGTGCACTCTCTGGATTCATTGCACTGCATCCCCAGTGGTGCCAGTGCACTCTCTGGACTCACTGCAGTGCATCGCCAGTGGTGCCAGTGCACTCTCTGGACTCACTGCAGTGCATCCCCAGAGGTGCCAGTGCACTCTCTGGACTCACTGCACTGCATCCCCAGTGGTGCCAGTGCACTCTCTGGACTCACTGCACTGCATCCCCAGTGGTGCAAGTGCACTCTCTGGACTCACTGCACTGCATCCCCAGTGGTGCCAGTGCATTCTCTGGACTAACTGCATTGAATCCCAAGTGGTGCCAGTGCACTCTCTGGACTCACTGCACTGCATCCCCAGTGGTGCCAGTGCACTCTCTGGATTCACTGCACTGCATCCCCAGTGGTGCCAGTGCACTCTCTGGACTCACTGCACTGCATCCCCAATGGTGCCTGTGCACTCTATGGACTCAATGCAGTGCATTCCGAGGAGTGCCAGTGCACTCTCTGGACTCACTGCAGTGCATCCCCAGTGGTGCCAGTGCACTCTCTGGACTCACTGCACTGCATCCCCAGTGGTGCCAGTGCACTCTCTGGACTCACTGCAGTGCATCCCCTGTGGTGCCAGTGCACTCTCTGGACTCACTGCACTGCATCCCCAGTGGTGCCAGTGCACTCTCTGGACTCACTGCAGTGCATCCCCAGAGGTGCCAGTGCACTCTCTGGACTCACTGCACTGCATCCCCAGTGGTGCCAGTGCACTCTCTGGACTCACTGCAGTGCATCCCCAGTGTTGCCACTGCACTCTCTGGACTCACTGCACTGCATCCCCAGTGGTGCCAGTGCACCCTCTGGAGTCACTGCACTGCATCCCCAGTGGTGCCAGTGCACTCTCTGGACTCACTGCACTGCATCCCCAGTGGTGCCAGTGCACTCTCTGGACTCACTGCACTGCATCCCCAGTGGTGCCAGTGCACTCTCTGGACTCACTGCACTGCATCCCCAGTGGTGCTAGTGCACTCTCTGGACTCACTGCAGTGCATCACCAGTGGTGCCAGTGCACTCTCTGGACTCACTGCAGTGCATCCCCAGTGGTGCCAGTGCACTCTGTGGACTCACTGCACTGCATCCCCAGTGGTGCCAGTGCACTCTCTGGACTCACTGCAGTGCATCCCCAGTGGTGCCAGTGCACTCTGTGGACTCACTGCACTGCATCCCAAGTAGTGCCAGTGCACTCTCTGGACTCACTGCACTGCATCCCCAGTGGTGCCAGTGCACTCTCTGGAGTCACTGCAGTGCATCCCCAATGGTGCCAGTGCACTCTCTGGACTCACTGCAGTGCATCCCCAGTGGTGCCAGCGCACTCTCTGGACTCACTGCCCTGCATCCCCATGGTGCCAGTGCACTCTCTGGACTCACTGCACTACATACCCAAGGTGCCAGTTCACTCTCTGGACTCACTGCACTGCATCCCCAGTGGTGCCAGCGCACTCTCTGGACTCACTGCACTGCATCCCCAGTGGTGCCAGTCCAGAGAGTGCACTGTCTCCGCTGGGGATTCACTGCAGTGAGTGCAGAGAGGGCACTGGCACCACTGGGAATGCAGTGCAGTGACTCCAGAGGGTGCGCTGGCACCACTGGGGACTGTTTTGCAAAGAAAAGCGTTTTATTGTTGCTATTCACAGCTTCCATTATTCACAGGTTTTTGAATGCTAACATTGCTCAGGAAAAGATCTGATATTTGTAGGGGTACCGTCATTCCTAGTTATTTGTTTTTACATTGTCCTTGCATTTATTACCATATAATTTCAAGTCTAAGTTTGTGGTTTAAGTTATAATAAGGAAAAAAGCAGTAGTTGAGGTAATCAGGTTAAAGATTATAGATGGAGAGGAACTTGGCGTTAGATACTAAAAACAGGATGGCAGTTAGCCTTGCCTTAGAAAAATTAAAATGGTTGACTAAACTTTTTTTCCCAAAACGTTGTGTTGACCAGCCAATTTGAATTTGGCGGTATTAAAGCTGTCTGCAATAAGTTTTTCTGTTTTGGATTGTAGCTAGTTCCTCTAGGTGCTCCCGCAGAATAGTATTTTTACTATACCTATATATACTTTATATATTTACTATACCTATATATACCTAATGCCTTTCTTAGAAACAAACAAAATCTCTTTTTAAATATAACTTTCTTGCAGTTGTTACTGATGGACTTGCTCCGCCACAAAGGATTCTTTTTCCACCTGAGAAGATACGTATGGATTGGCAAGAAACACAAAGTGTTGGAGTTGGCCTGTACAATCTTGGCAACACACGTTTTCTTAATGCTACTCTACAGTGTTTGACCTACACCCCCCCACTTGCCAATTACATGCTTTATCTTGAGCACAGCCAGTCATGTGAGTACTTTCTAACAGTATTTTAAATCTGTTGGATAGCTCTGAAGGTGAAAGAACAGCAGTGATTCTGTGAGACAAAGTTACTTGCCTGATTTTACCTGTGGAAGCTGGCTTTGAGCATTGTATTAGCAGTGGGCTCAGAATAGCATATGGAGTGCGTTTAATGCACCATGTGTGTTTTTTGTTTGTTTTTTTAAAAGGATCTTTTCTTGCTTCATGGGAATAATGAAGTGCATTGGACAGGAATGCATTTAATGAACATTTGGCATTTGGGCTATTTGGGCTTCCTGCTGCTAGAAAGGCAATAAAATTTAGGATGTTGGCATCATAGGTCTTTAGTCTTCACAGCCTAGGTTCCATAATGCACTACAATAAATGGTCTGTTCGTTGTTGAACCAATTAAAAAAAACAGAAGCAAACAAAAACAAAACCTAGAAAGCAATATGAGCTGTTATGAACATGACTAGATTTTTTTGTGGGACTGTATTAAAATCTAGACTGATTTTGTTCTAAATAAAATGTTGTACTATAAACTAAATGTTGTACTAAACGTGTATGCTTTTTAGGCTGGTATCTTTGTATCGATACCTAGAAATTTAACTGTTTTCTTCCTGTATATAGAAATTGTTTCAGTTAAGAATCCTGTTGAAAAAAGGAGGGCAGAAGTACTATTACATACATTACTTTAGTTTTTCCTTTCTCCCAAAGGACTCGTAGCTCTGTATCATGAAGCTCACCTGACAGCACTGTGCTGAAAATAACCCACATTCTCTTAATGCTGTATCATCAATGTCAAATATTCTTTCCTCATATATTTTGCAGCCTGTGGAGTTCACATTCCTGTCAGCCTTCACAAACGTGACTTTGCAGTAGTCTTTTAGATTTCTCATCACAAAATGCACTTGAACACAAGCTTAATGGATATTTTTATTCTATAAAGTTGTGTGAAATGAAATGTTACGAGACTGTTGGGACAAGGAGACTGTATCTATAGTTTAAATGTTACTTATATGTTTGTTTGTAGTTATGTCTGTTTCGCTAGACTGGGATGCTTTCTTCTTTCACTCTTCAGGTCGTGAACAAGATTTTTGCATGATGTGCACGATGGAGACTCACATTAACCAGGCCCTGCGTTGCACTGTTGATGCCATCGAGCCTATGCGTGTTATCAATAACCTCAGTCGTAAGTGGCTTCAGATGTGTTTCTTTTTCAGTATCTTGTAATCTTCAAATAATTATTTGATGTGTATAAATGGTTTTAACACTATAAAGAAGAGAGATTTTAGAAATACGAGAATTATTTCATTTTTAAATGAGGTAAATACTATCATCTTCTTATTTAGGAATAGGACAACATTTCCGTTTTGGCAGTCAAGAAGACGCACACGAGTTCTTGCGCTATACTGTCGATGCTATGCAGGAAGCGTGCTTGAATGGAAGCACCAAGTCAGCATAAACAAATTCACTTTTATACGTTCTCTAGCACCTTGTAGTCCTTTATTTACTATCAAAACTGAAAGTCTACGTCATCCTTGGTTTTCATAAAACTCTTTGAAGAGTTAACTGTGTGCCTTAAATCTTCTGAGGTCTGATTATAATTTATTTCCAGATTGGACAGATCTTCTCAAGCTACCACCATCATTCATCAAATATTTGGAGGATTTCTAAGATCAAGAGGTACTTTTAAAAATATTCCTGTCCTTAGAACTGATCTGTGTCTTTTGTCGGTAGTAAAGCAGTCTGCAGCTTGTCTAAAGTAGTATCTATCGACAACTTGAATTTGGACAGTTAGTCTCCTCCACGTATTGTTAAGCATTTATATTTTGCTTCCACTGAAGTGCTTGAATTGCAAAGCAGTTTCGGATACATATGAGGCATTTCTTGATATCACTTTGGATATAAAGGTAGGATGTTTTGTAAATATAATTCATGATGTTTAAGTACATGTATAACTTTCTAAATTAAACTTGTTTAAC
>NW_028153804.1:0-37500 GCF_964211835.1 Anser anser
TTAGACCCGAAAAAACACGTACGGTGCCACTTTCTGCCATCAAAAAGTGCTCTCAGCGGAAGCCTTTGGGTACACCTGAACTCCCTGGGGGAGCCTTTACGCAACCCCACACTCAACAGGACTCTGCGTCTTCACTCTTTCCTAACAACCCTAAACATAACCCTAACCGCAACAAGAAGCTGAACCCGAGTTAGACCCGAAAAAACACGTACGGTGCCACTTTCTGCCATCAAAAAGTGCTCTCAGCGGAAGCCTTTGGGTACACCTGAACTCCCTGGGGGAGCCTTTACGCAACCCCACACTCAACAGGACTCTGCGTCTTCACTCTTTCCTAACAACCCTAAACATAACCCTAACCGCAACAAGAAGCTCAACCCGAGTTAGACCCGAAAAAACACGTACGGTGCCACTTTCTGCCATCCAAAAGTGCTCTCAGCGGAAGCCTTTGGGTACACCTGACCTCCCTGGGGGAGCCTTTACGCAACCCCACACTCAACAGGACTCTGCGTCTTCACTCTTTCCTAACAACCCTAAACATAACCCTAACCGCAACAAGAAGCTGAACCCGAGTTAGACCCGAAAAAACACGTACGGTGCCACTTTCTGCCATCAAAAAGTGCTCTCAGCGGAAGCCTTTGGGTACACCTGAACTCCCTGGGGGAGCCTTTACGCAACCCCACACTCAACAGGACTCTGCGTCTTCACTCTTTCCTAACAACCCTAAACATAACCCTAACCGCAACAAGAAGCTCAACCCGAGTTAGACCCGAAAAAACACGTACGGTGCCACTTTCTGCCGTCAAAAAGTGCTCTCAGCGGAAGCCTTTGGGTACACCTGACCTCCCTGGGGGAGCCTTTACGCAACCCCACACTCAACAGGACTCTGCGTCTTCACTCTTTCCTAACAACCCTAAACATAACCCTAACCGCAACAAGAAGCTGAACCCGAGTTAGACCCGAAAAAACACGTACGGTGCCACTTTCTGCCATCCAAAAGTGCTCTCAGCGGAAGCCTTTGGGTACACCTGAACTCCCTGGGGGAGCCTTTATGCAACCCCACACTCAACAGGACTCTGCGTCTTCACTCTTTCCTAACAACCCTAAACATAACCCTAACCGGAACAAGAAGCTCAACCCGAGTTAGACCCGAAAAAACACGTACGGTGCCACTTTCTGCCATCAAAAAGTGCTCTCAGCGGAAGCCTTTGGGTACACCTGAACTCCCTGGGGGAGCCTTTACGCAACCCCACACTCAACAGGACTCTGCGTCTTCACTCTTTCCTAACAACCCTAAACATAACCCTAACCGCAACAAGAAGCTGAACCCGAGTTAGACCCGAAAAAACACGTACGGTGCCACTTTCTGCCATCCAAAAGTGCTCTCAGCGGAAGCCTTTGGGTACACCTGAACTCCCTGGGGGAGCCTTTACGCAACCCCACACTCAACAGGACTCTGCGTCTTCACTCTTTCCTAACAACCCTAAACATAACCCTAACCGCAACAAGAAGCTGAACCCGAGTTAGACCCGAAAAAACACGTACGGTGCCACTTTCTGCCATCAAAAAGTGCTCTCAGCGGAAGCCTTTGGGTACACCTGAACTCCCTGGGGGAGCCTTTACGCAACCCCACACTCAACAGGACTCTGCGTCTTCACTCTTTCCTAACAACCCTAAACATAACCCTAACCGCAACAAGAAGCTGAACCCGAGTTAGACCCGAAAAAACACGTACGGTGCCACTTTCTGCCATCAAAAAGTGCTCTCAGCGGAAGCCTTTGGGTACACCTGACCTCCCTGGGGGAGCCTTTACGCAACCCCACACTCAACAGGACTCTGCGTCTTCACTCTTTCCTAACAACCCTAAACATAACCCTAACCGGAACAAGAAGCTGAACCCGAGTTAGACCCGAAAAAACACGTACGGTGCCACTTTCTGCCATCAAAAAGTGCTCTCAGCGGAAGCCTTTGGGTACACCTGAACTCCCTGGGGGAGCCTTTACGCAACCCCACACTCAACAGGACTCTGCGTCTTCACTCTTTCCTAACAACCCTAAACATAACCCTAACCGCAACAAGAAGCTGAACCCGAGTTAGACCCGAAAAAACACGTACGGTGCCACTTTCTGCCATCAAAAAGTGCTCTCAGCGGAAGCCTTTGGGTACACCTGAACTCCCTGGGGGAGCCTTTACGCAACCCCACACTCAACAGGACTCTGCGTCTTCACTCTTTCCTAACAACCCTAAACATAACCCTAACCGCAACAAGAAGCTGAACCCGAGTTAGACCCGAAAAAACACGTACGGTGCCACTTTCTGCCGTCAAAAAGTGCTCTCAGCGGAAGCCTTTGGGTACACCTGACCTCCCTGGGGGAGCCTTTACGCAACCCCACACTCAACAGGACTCTGCGTCTTCACTCTTTCCTAACAACCCTAAACATAACCCTAACCGCAACAAGAAGCTGAACCCGAGTTAGACCCGAAAAAACACGTACGGTGCCACTTTCTGCCATCAAAAAGTGCTCTCAGCGGAAGCCTTTGGGTACACCTGAACTCCCTGGGGGAGCCTTTACGCAACCCCACACTCAACAGGACTCTGCGTCTTCACTCTTTCCTAACAACCCTAAACATAACCCTAACCGCAACAAGAAGCTGAACCCGAGTTAGACCCGAAAAAACACGTACGGTGCCACTTTCTGCCATCCAAAAGTGCTCTCAGCGGAAGCCTTTGGGTACACCTGAACTCCCTGGGGGAGCCTTTACGCAACCCCACACTCAACAGGACTCTGCGTCTTCACTCTTTCCTAACAACCCTAAACATAACCCTAACCGCAACAAGAAGCTGAACCCGAGTTAGACCCAAAAAAACACGTACGGTGCCACTTTCTGCCATCAAAAAGTGCTCTCAGCGGAAGCCTTTGGGTACACCTGAACTCCCTGGGGGAGCCTTTACGCAACCCCACACTCAACAGGACTCTGCGTCTTCACTCTTTCCTAACAACCCTAAACATAACCCTAACCGCAACAAGAAGCTGAACCCGAGTTAGACCCGAAAAAACACGTACGGTGCCACTTTCTGCCATCAAAAAGTGCTCTCAGCGGAAGCCTTTGGGTACACCTGAACTCCCTGGGGGAGCCTTTACGCAACCCCACACTCAACAGGACTCTGCGTCTTCACTCTTTCCTAACAACCCTAAACATAACCCTAACCGCAACAAGAAGCTCAACCCGAGTTAGACCCGAAAAAACACGTACGGTGCCACTTTCTGCCATCCAAAAGTGCTCTCAGCGGAAGCCTTTGGGTACACCTGAACTCCCTGGGGGAGCCTTTACGCAACCCCACACTCAACAGGACTCTGCGTCTTCACTCTTTCCTAACAACCCTAAACATAACCCTAACCGCAACAAGAAGGTGAACCCGAGTTAGACCCGAAAAAACACGTACGGTGCCACTTTCTGCCATCAAAAAGTGCTCTCAGCGGAAGCCTTTGGGTACACCTGAACTCCCTGGGGGAGCCTTTACGCAACCCCACACTCAACAGGACTCTGCGTCTTCACTCTTTCCTAACAACCCTAAACATAACCCTAACCGCAACAAGAAGCTGAACCCGAGTTAGACCCGAAAAAACACGTACGGTGCCACTTTCTGCCATCAAAAAGTGCTCTCAGCGGAAGCCTTTGGGTACATCTGAACTCCCTGGGGGAGCCTTTACGCAACCCCACACTCAACAGGACTCTGCGTCTTCACTCTTTCCTAACAACCCTAAACATAACCCTAACCGCAACAAGAAGCTGAACCCGAGTTAGACCCGAAAAAACACGTACGGTGCCACTTTCTGCCATCAAAAAGTGCTCTCAGCGGAAGCCTTTGGGTACACCTGAACTCCCTGGGGGAGCCTTTACGCAACCCCACACTCAACAGGACTCTGCGTCTTCACTCTTTCCTAACAACCCTAAACATAACCCTAACCGCAACAAGAAGCTCAACCCGAGTTAGACCCGAAAAAACACGTACGGTGCCACTTTCTGCCATCCAAAAGTGCTCTCAGCGGAAGCCTTTGGGTACACCTGAATTCCCTGGGGGAGCCTTTACGCAACCCCACACTCAACAGGACTCTGCGCCTTCACTCTTTCCTAACAACCCTAAACATAACCCTAACCGGAACAAGAAGGTCAACCCGAGTTAGACCCGAAAAAACACGTACGGTGCCACTTTCTGCCATCAAAAAGTGCTCTCAGCGGAAGCCTTTCGGAACACCTGAACTCCCTGGAGGAGCCTTTACGCAACCCCACACTCAACAGGACTCTGCGTCTTCACTTTTTCCTAACAACCCTAAACATAACCCTAACCGCAACAAGAAGCTGAACCCGAGTTAGACCCGAAAAAACACGTACGGTGCCACTTTCTGCCGTCCAAAAGTGCTCTCAGCGGAAGCCTTTCGGTACACCTGAACTCCCTGGGGGAGCCTTTACGCAACCCCACACTCAACAGGACTCTGCGTCTTCACTCTTTCCTAACAACCCTAAACATAACCCTAACCGCAACAAGAAGCTGAACCCGAGTTAGACCCGAAAAAACACGTACGGTGCCACTTTCTGCCATCAAAAAGTGCTCTCAGCGGAAGCCTTTGGGTACACCTGAACTCCCTGGGGGAGCCTTTACGCAACCCCACACTCAACAGGACTCTGCGTCTTCACTCTTTCCTAACAACCCTAAACATAACCCTAACCGCAACAAGAAGCTCAACCCGAGTTAGACCCGAAAAAACACGTACGGTGCCACTTTCTGCCGTCCAAAAGTGCTCTCAGCGGAAGCCTTTCGGTACACCTGAACTCCCTGGAGGAGCCTTTACGCAACCCCACACTCAACAGGACTCTGCGTCTTCACTCTTTCCTAACAACCCTAAACATAACCCTAACCGCAACAAGAAGCTGAACCCGAGTTAGACCCGAAAAAACACGTACGGTGCCACTTTCTGCCATCAAAAAGTGCTCTCAGCGGAAGCCTTTGGGTACACCTGAACTCCCTGGGGGAGCCTTTACGCAACCCCACACTCAACAGGACTCTGCGTCTTCACTCTTTCCTAACAACCCTAAACATAACCCTAACCGCAACAAGAAGCTGAACCCGAGTTAGACCCGAAAAAACACGTACGGTGCCACTTTCTGCCATCAAAAAGTGCTCTCAGCGGAAGCCTTTGGGTACACCTGAACTCCCTGGGGGAGCCTTTACGCAACCCCACACTCAACAGGACTCTGCGTCTTCACTCTTTCCTAACAACCCTAAACATAACCCTAACCGCAACAAGAAGCTGAACCCGAGTTAGACCCGAAAAAACACGTACGGTGCCACTTTCTGCCATCAAAAAGTGCTCTCAGCGGAAGCCTTTGGGTACACCTGAACTCCCTGGGGGAGCCTTTACGCAACCCCACACTCAACAGGACTCTGCGTCTTCACTCTTTCCTAACAACCCTAAACATAACCCTAACCGCAACAAGAAGCTCAACCCGAGTTAGACCCGAAAAAACACGTACGGTGCCACTTTCTGCCATCCAAAAGTGCTCTCAGCGGAAGCCTTTGGGTACACCTGAACTCCCTGGGGGAGCCTTTATGCAACCCCACACTCAACAGGACTCTGCGTCTTCACTCTTTCCTAACAACCCTAAACATAACCCTAACCGGAACAAGAAGCTCAACCCGAGTTAGACCCGAAAAAACACGTACGGTGCCACTTTCTGCCATCAAAAAGTGCTCTCAGCGGAAGCCTTTGGGTACACCTGAACTCCCTGGGGGAGCCTTTACGCAACCCCACACTCAACAGGACTCTGCGTCTTCACTCTTTCCTAACAACCCTAAACATAACCCTAACCGCAACAAGAAGCTGAACCCGAGTTAGACCCGAAAAAACACGTACGGTGCCACTTTCTGCCATCAAAAAGTGCTCTCAGCGGAAGCCTTTGGGTACACCTGAACTCCCTGGGGGAGCCTTTACGCAACCCCACACTCAACAGGACTCTGCGTCTTCACTCTTTCCTAACAACCCTAAACATAACCCTAACCGCAACAAGAAGCTCAACCCGAGTTAGACCCGAAAAAACACGTACGGTGCCACTTTCTGCCATCAAAAAGTGCTCTCAGCGGAAGCCTTTGGGTACACCTGAACTCCCTGGGGGAGCCTTTACGCAACCCCACACTCAACAGGACTCTGCGTCTTCACTCTTTCCTAACAACCCTAAACATAACCCTAACCGCAACAAGAAGCTCAACCCGAGTTAGACCCGAAAAAACACGTACGGTGCCACTTTCTGCCATCAAAAAGTGCTCTCAGCGGAAGCCTTTGGGTACACCTGACCTCCCTGGGGGAGCCTTTACGCAACCCCACACTCAACAGGACTCTGCGTCTTCACTCTTTCCTAACAACCCTAAACATAACCCTAACCGCAACAAGAAGCTGAACCCGAGTTAGACCCGAAAAAACACGTACGGTGCCACTTTCTGCCATCCAAAAGTGCTCTCAGCGGAAGCCTTTGGGTACACCTGAACTCCCTGGGGGAGCCTTTACGCAACCCCACACTCAACAGGACTCTGCGTCTTCACTCTTTCCTAACAACCCTAAACATAACCCTAACCGCAACAAGAAGCTGAACCCGAGTTAGACCCGAAAAAACATGTACGGTGCCACTTTCTGCCATCAAAAAGTGCTCTCAGCGGAAGCCTTTGGGTACACCTGAACTCCCTGGGGGAGCCTTTACGCAACCCCACACGCAACAGGACTCTGCGTCTTCACTCTTTCCTAACAACCCTAAACATAACCCTAACCGCAACAAGAAGCTGAACCCGAGTTAGACCCGAAAAAACACGTACGGTGCCACTTTCTGCCATCCAAAAGTGCTCTCAGCGGAAGCCTTTGGGTACACCTGAATTCCCTGGGGGAGCCTTTACGCAACCCCACACTCAACAGGACTCTGCGCCTTCACTCTTTCCTAACAACCCTAAACATAACCCTAACCGGAACAAGAAGCTCAACCCGAGTTAGACCCGAAAAAACACGTACGGTGCCACTTTCTGCCATCAAAAAGTGCTCTCAGCGGAAGCCTTTGGGTACACCTGAACTCCCTGGGGGAGCCTTTACGCAACCCCACACTCAACAGGACTCTGCGTCTTCACTTTTTCCTAACAACCCTAAACATAACCCTAACCGCAACAAGAAGCTGAACCCGAGTTAGACCCGAAAAAACACGTACGGTGCCACTTTCTGCCGTCCAAAAGTGCTCTCAGCGGAAGCCTTTGGGTACACCTGAACTCCCTGGGGGAGCCTTTACGCAACCCCACACTCAACAGGACTCTGCGTCTTCACTCTTTCCTAACAACCCTAAACATAACCCTAACCGCAACAAGAAGCTGAACCCGAGTTAGACCCGAAAAAACACGTACGGTGCCACTTTCTGCCATCAAAAAGTGCTCTCAGCGGAAGCCTTTGGGTACACCTGAACTCCCTGGGGGAGCCTTTACGCAACCCCACACTCAACAGGACTCTGCGTCTTCACTCTTTCCTAACAACCCTAAACATAACCCTAACCGCAACAAGAAGCTGAACCCGAGTTAGACCCGAAAAAACACGTACGGTGCCACTTTCTGCCATCAAAAAGTGCTCTCAGCGGAAGCCTTTCGGTACACCTGAACTCCCTGGAGGAGCCTTTACGCAACCCCACACTCAACAGGACTCTGCGTCTTCACTCTTTCCTAACAACCCTAAACATAACCCTAACCGCAACAAGAAGCTGAACCCGAGTTAGACCCGAAAAAACACGTACGGTGCCACTTTCTGCCATCCAAAAGTGCTCTCAGCGGAAGCCTTTGGGTACACCTGAACTCCCTGGGGGAGCCTTTACGCAACCCCACACTCAACAGGACTCTGCGTCTTCACTCTTTCCTAACAACCCTAAACATAACCCTAACCGCAACAAGAAGCTGAACCCGAGTTAGACCCGAAAAAACACGTACGGTGCCACTTTCTGCCATCAAAAAGTGCTCTCAGCGGAAGCCTTTGGGTACACCTGAACTCCCTGGGGGAGCCTTTACGCAACCCCACACTCAACAGGACTCTGCGTCTTCACTCTTTCCTAACAACCCTAAACATAACCCTAACCGCAACAAGAAGCTGAACCCGAGTTAGACCCGAAAAAACACGTACGGTGCCACTTTCTGCCATCAAAAAGTGCTCTCAGCGGAAGCCTTTGGGTACACCTGAACTCCCTGGGGGAGCCTTTACGCAACCCCACACTCAACAGGACTCTGCGTCTTCACTCTTTCCTAACAACCCTAAACATAACCCTAACCGCAACAAGAAGCTGAACCCGAGTTAGACCCGAAAAAACACGTACGGTGCCACTTTCTGCCATCCAAAAGTGCTCTCAGCGGAAGCCTTTGGGTACACCTGAACTCCCTGGGGGAGCCTTTATGCAACCCCACACTCAACAGGACTCTGCGTCTTCACTCTTTCCTAACAACCCTAAACATAACCCTAACCGCAACAAGAAGCTCAACCCGAGTTAGACCCGAAAAAACACGTACGGTGCCACTTTCTGCCATCAAAAAGTGCTCTCAGCGGAAGCCTTTCGGTACACCTCAACTCCCTGGGGGAGCCTTTACGCAACCCCACACTCAACAGGACTCTGCGTCTTCACTCTTTCCTAACAACCCTAAACATAACCCTAACCGCAACAAGAAGCTGAACCCGAGTTAGACCCGAAAAAACACGTACGGTGCCACTTTCTGCCATCAAAAAGTGCTCTCAGCGGAAGCCTTTGGGTACACCTGAACTCCCTGGGGGAGCCTTTACGCAACCCCACACTCAACAGGACTCTGCGTCTTCACTCTTTCCTAACAACCCTAAACATAACCCTAACCGCAACAAGAAGCTGAACCCGAGTTAGACCCGAAAAAACACGTACGGTGCCACTTTCTGCCATCAAAAAGTGCTCTCAGCGGAAGCCTTTGGGTACACCTGAACTCCCTGGGGGAGCCTTTACGCAACCCCACACTCAACAGGACTCTGCGTCTTCACTCTTTCCTAACAACCCTAAACATAACCCTAACCGCAACAAGAAGCTGAACCCGAGTTAGACCCGAAAAAACACGTACGGTGCCACTTTCTGCCATCAAAAAGTGCTCTCAGCGGAAGCCTTTGGGTACACCTGAACTCCCTGGGGGAGCCTTTACGCAACCCCACACTCAACAGGACTCTGCGTCTTCACTCTTTCCTAACAACCCTAAACATAACCCTAACCGCAACAAGAAGCTCAACCCGAGTTAGACCCGAAAAAACACGTACGGTGCCACTTTCTGCCATCCAAAAGTGCTCTCAGCGGAAGCCTTTGGGTACACCTGAATTCCCTGGGGGAGCCTTTACGCAACCCCACACTCAACAGGACTCTGCGCCTTCACTCTTTCCTAACAACCCTAAACATAACCCTAACCGGAACAAGAAGCTCAACCCGAGTTAGACCCGAAAAAACACGTACGGTGCCACTTTCTGCCATCAAAAAGTGCTCTCAGCGGAAGCCTTTCGGAACACCTGAACTCCCTGGAGGAGCCTTTACGCAACCCCACACTCAACAGGACTCTGCGTCTTCACTTTTTCCTAACAACCCTAAACATAACCCTAACCGCAACAAGAAGCTGAACCCGAGTTAGACCCGAAAAAACACGTACGGTGCCACTTTCTGCCGTCCAAAAGTGCTCTCAGCGGAAGCCTTTCGGTACACCTGAACTCCCTGGGGGAGCCTTTACGCAACCCCACACTCAACAGGACTCTGCGTCTTCACTCTTTCCTAACAACCCTAAACATAACCCTAACCGCAACAAGAAGCTGAACCCGAGTTAGACCCGAAAAAACACGTACGGTGCCACTTTCTGCCATCAAAAAGTGCTCTCAGCGGAAGCCTTTGGGTACACCTGAACTCCCTGGGGGAGCCTTTACGCAACCCCACACTCAACAGGACTCTGCGTCTTCACTCTTTCCTAACAACCCTAAACATAACCCTAACCGCAACAAGAAGCTCAACCCGAGTTAGACCCGAAAAAACACGTACGGTGCCACTTTCTGCCGTCCAAAAGTGCTCTCAGCGGAAGCCTTTCGGTACACCTGAACTCCCTGGAGGAGCCTTTACGCAACCCCACACTCAACAGGACTCTGCGTCTTCACTCTTTCCTAACAACCCTAAACATAACCCTAACCGCAACAAGAAGCTGAACCCGAGTTAGACCCGAAAAAACACGTACGGTGCCACTTTCTGCCATCAAAAAGTGCTCTCAGCGGAAGCCTTTGGGTACACCTGAACTCCCTGGGGGAGCCTTTACGCAACCCCACACTCAACAGGACTCTGCGTCTTCACTCTTTCCTAACAACCCTAAACATAACCCTAACCGCAACAAGAAGCTGAACCCGAGTTAGACCCGAAAAAACACGTACGGTGCCACTTTCTGCCATCAAAAAGTGCTCTCAGCGGAAGCCTTTGGGTACACCTGAACTCCCTGGGGGAGCCTTTACGCAACCCCACACTCAACAGGACTCTGCGTCTTCACTCTTTCCTAACAACCCTAAACATAACCCTAACCGCAACAAGAAGCTGAACCCGAGTTAGACCCGAAAAAACACGTACGGTGCCACTTTCTGCCATCAAAAAGTGCTCTCAGCGGAAGCCTTTGGGTACACCTGAACTCCCTGGGGGAGCCTTTACGCAACCCCACACTCAACAGGACTCTGCGTCTTCACTCTTTCCTAACAACCCTAAACATAACCCTAACCGCAACAAGAAGCTGAACCCGAGTTAGACCCGAAAAAACACGTACGGTGCCACTTTCTGCCATCCAAAAGTGCTCTCAGCGGAAGCCTTTGGGTACACCTGAACTCCCTGGGGGAGCCTTTATGCAACCCCACACTCAACAGGACTCTGCGTCTTCACTCTTTCCTAACAACCCTAAACATAACCCTAACCGGAACAAGAAGCTCAACCCGAGTTAGACCCGAAAAAACACGTACGGTGCCACTTTCTGCCATCAAAAAGTGCTCTCAGCGGAAGCCTTTGGGTACACCTGAACTCCCTGGGGGAGCCTTTACGCAACCCCACACTCAACAGGACTCTGCGTCTTCACTCTTTCCTAACAACCCTAAACATAACCCTAACCGCAACAAGAAGCTGAACCCGAGTTAGACCCGAAAAAACACGTACGGTGCCACTTTCTGCCATCAAAAAGTGCTCTCAGCGGAAGCCTTTGGGTACACCTGAACTCCCTGGGGGAGCCTTTACGCAACCCCACACTCAACAGGACTCTGCGTCTTCACTCTTTCCTAACAACCCTAAACATAACCCTAACCGCAACAAGAAGCTCAACCCGAGTTAGACCCGAAAAAACACGTACGGTGCCACTTTCTGCCATCAAAAAGTGCTCTCAGCGGAAGCCTTTGGGTACACCTGAACTCCCTGGGGGAGCCTTTACGCAACCCCACACTCAACAGGACTCTGCGTCTTCACTCTTTCCTAACAACCCTAAACATAACCCTAACCGCAACAAGAAGCTCAACCCGAGTTAGACCCGAAAAAACACGTACGGTGCCACTTTCTGCCATCAAAAAGTGCTCTCAGCGGAAGCCTTTGGGTACACCTGACCTCCCTGGGGGAGCCTTTACGCAACCCCACACTCAACAGGACTCTGCGTCTTCACTCTTTCCTAACAACCCTAAACATAACCCTAACCGCAACAAGAAGCTGAACCCGAGTTAGACCCGAAAAAACACGTACGGTGCCACTTTCTGCCATCCAAAAGTGCTCTCAGCGGAAGCCTTTGGGTACACCTGAACTCCCTGGGGGAGCCTTTACGCAACCCCACACTCAACAGGACTCTGCGTCTTCACTCTTTCCTAACAACCCTAAACATAACCCTAACCGCAACAAGAAGCTGAACCCGAGTTAGACCCGAAAAAACATGTACGGTGCCACTTTCTGCCATCAAAAAGTGCTCTCAGCGGAAGCCTTTGGGTACACCTGAACTCCCTGGGGGAGCCTTTACGCAACCCCACACGCAACAGGACTCTGCGTCTTCACTCTTTCCTAACAACCCTAAACATAACCCTAACCGCAACAAGAAGCTGAACCCGAGTTAGACCCGAAAAAACACGTACGGTGCCACTTTCTGCCATCCAAAAGTGCTCTCAGCGGAAGCCTTTGGGTACACCTGAATTCCCTGGGGGAGCCTTTACGCAACCCCACACTCAACAGGACTCTGCGCCTTCACTCTTTCCTAACAACCCTAAACATAACCCTAACCGGAACAAGAAGCTCAACCCGAGTTAGACCCGAAAAAACACGTACGGTGCCACTTTCTGCCATCAAAAAGTGCTCTCAGCGGAAGCCTTTGGGTACACCTGAACTCCCTGGGGGAGCCTTTACGCAACCCCACACTCAACAGGACTCTGCGTCTTCACTTTTTCCTAACAACCCTAAACATAACCCTAACCGCAACAAGAAGCTGAACCCGAGTTAGACCCGAAAAAACACGTACGGTGCCACTTTCTGCCGTCCAAAAGTGCTCTCAGCGGAAGCCTTTGGGTACACCTGAACTCCCTGGGGGAGCCTTTACGCAACCCCACACTCAACAGGACTCTGCGTCTTCACTCTTTCCTAACAACCCTAAACATAACCCTAACCGGAACAAGAAGCTGAACCCGAGTTAGACCCGAAAAAACACGTACGGTGCCACTTTCTGCCATCAAAAAGTGCTCTCAGCGGAAGCCTTTGGGTACACCTGAACTCCCTGGGGGAGCCTTTACGCAACCCCACACTCAACAGGACTCTGCGTCTTCACTCTTTCCTAACAACCCTAAACATAACCCTAACCGCAACAAGAAGCTGAACCCGAGTTAGACCCGAAAAAACACGTACGGTGCCACTTTCTGCCATCAAAAAGTGCTCTCAGCGGAAGCCTTTCGGTACACCTGAACTCCCTGGAGGAGCCTTTACGCAACCCCACACTCAACAGGACTCTGCGTCTTCACTCTTTCCTAACAACCCTAAACATAACCCTAACCGCAACAAGAAGCTGAACCCGAGTTAGACCCGAAAAAACACGTACGGTGCCACTTTCTGCCATCCAAAAGTGCTCTCAGCGGAAGCCTTTGGGTACACCTGAACTCCCTGGGGGAGCCTTTACGCAACCCCACACTCAACAGGACTCTGCGTCTTCACTCTTTCCTAACAACCCTAAACATAACCCTAACCGCAACAAGAAGCTGAACCCGAGTTAGACCCGAAAAAACACGTACGGTGCCACTTTCTGCCATCAAAAAGTGCTCTCAGCGGAAGCCTTTGGGTACACCTGAACTCCCTGGGGGAGCCTTTACGCAACCCCACACTCAACAGGACTCTGCGTCTTCACTCTTTCCTAACAACCCTAAACATAACCCTAACCGCAACAAGAAGCTGAACCCGAGTTAGACCCGAAAAAACACGTACGGTGCCACTTTCTGCCATCAAAAAGTGCTCTCAGCGGAAGCCTTTGGGTACACCTGAACTCCCTGGGGGAGCCTTTACGCAACCCCACACTCAACAGGACTCTGCGTCTTCACTCTTTCCTAACAACCCTAAACATAACCCTAACCGCAACAAGAAGCTGAACCCGAGTTAGACCCGAAAAAACACGTACGGTGCCACTTTCTGCCATCCAAAAGTGCTCTCAGCGGAAGCCTTTGGGTACACCTGAACTCCCTGGGGGAGCCTTTATGCAACCCCACACTCAACAGGACTCTGCGTCTTCACTCTTTCCTAACAACCCTAAACATAACCCTAACCGCAACAAGAAGCTCAACCCGAGTTAGACCCGAAAAAACACGTACGGTGCCACTTTCTGCCATCAAAAAGTGCTCTCAGCGGAAGCCTTTCGGTACACCTCAACTCCCTGGGGGAGCCTTTACGCAACCCCACACTCAACAGGACTCTGCGTCTTCACTCTTTCCTAACAACCCTAAACATAACCCTAACCGCAACAAGAAGCTGAACCCGAGTTAGACCCGAAAAAACACGTACGGTGCCACTTTCTGCCATCAAAAAGTGCTCTCAGCGGAAGCCTTTGGGTACACCTGAACTCCCTGGGGGAGCCTTTACGCAACCCCACACTCAACAGGACTCTGCGTCTTCACTCTTTCCTAACAACCCTAAACATAACCCTAACCGCAACAAGAAGCTGAACCCGAGTTAGACCCGAAAAAACACGTACGGTGCCACTTTCTGCCATCAAAAAGTGCTCTCAGCGGAAGCCTTTGGGTACACCTGAACTCCCTGGGGGAGCCTTTACGCAACCCCACACTCAACAGGACTCTGCGTCTTCACTCTTTCCTAACAACCCTAAACATAACCCTAACCGCAACAAGAAGCTCAACCCGAGTTAGACCCGAAAAAACACGTACGGTGCCACTTTCTGCCATCAAAAAGTGCTCTCAGCGGAAGCCTTTGGGTACACCTGAACTCCCTGGGGGAGCCTTTACGCAACCCCACACTCAACAGGACTCTGCGTCTTCACTCTTTCCTAACAACCCTAAACATAACCCTAACCGCAACAAGAAGCTGAACCCGAGTTAGACCCGAAAAAACACGTACGGTGCCACTTTCTGCCATCCAAAAGTGCTCTCAGCGGAAGCCTTTGGGTACACCTGAACTCCCTGGGGGAGCCTTTACGCAACCCCACACTCAACAGGACTCTGCGTCTTCACTCTTTCCTAACAACCCTAAACATAACCCTAACCGCAACAAGAAGCTGAACCCGAGTTAGACCCGAAAAAACACGTACGGTGCCACTTTCTGCCATCAAAAAGTGCTCTCAGCGGAAGCCTTTGGGTACACCTGAACTCCCTGGGGGAGCCTTTACGCAACCCCACACTCAACAGGACTCTGCGTCTTCACTCTTTCCTAACAACCCTAAACATAACCCTAACCGCAACAAGAAGCTGAACCCGAGTTAGACCCGAAAAAACACGTACGGTGCCACTTTCTGCCGTCAAAAAGTGCTCTCAGCGGAAGCCTTTGGGTACACCTGACCTCCCTGGGGGAGCCTTTACGCAACCCCACACTCAACAGGACTCTGCGTCTTCACTCTTTCCTAACAACCCTAAACATAACCCTAACCGCAACAAGAAGCTGAACCCGAGTTAGACCCGAAAAAACACGTACGGTGCCACTTTCTGCCATCAAAAAGTGCTCTCAGCGGAAGCCTTTGGGTACACCTGAACTCCCTGGGGGAGCCTTTACGCAACCCCACACTCAACAGGACTCTGCGTCTTCACTCTTTCCTAACAACCCTAAACATAACCCTAACCGCAACAAGAAGCTGAACCCGAGTTAGACCCGAAAAAACACGTACGGTGCCACTTTCTGCCATCCAAAAGTGCTCTCAGCGGAAGCCTTTGGGTACACCTGAATTCCCTGGGGGAGCCTTTACGCAACCCCACACTCAACAGGACTCTGCGCCTTCACTCTTTCCTAACAACCCTAAACATAACCCTAACAGGAACAAGAAGCTCAACCCGAGTTAGACCCGAAAAAACACGTACGGTGCCACTTTCTGCCATCAAAAAGTGCTCTCAGCGGAAGCCTTTCGGTACACCTGAACTCCCTGGAGGAGCCTTTACGCAACCCCACACTCAACAGGACTCTGCGTCTTCACTCTTTCCTAACAACCCTAAACATAACCCTAACCGGAACAAGAAGCTCAACCCGAGTTAGACCCGAAAAAACACGTACGGTGCCACTTTCTGCCATCAAAAAGTGCTCTCAGTGGAAGCCTTTCGGTACACCTGAACTCCCTGGAGGAGCCTTTACGCAACCCCACACTCAACAGGACTCTGCGTCTTCACTCTTTCCTAACAACCCTAAACATAACCCTAACCGCAACAAGAAGCTGAACCCGAGTTAGACCCGAAAAAACACGTACGGTGCCACTTTCTGCCGTCAAAAAGTGCTCTCAGCGGAAGCCTTTGGGTACACCTGAACTCCCTGGGGGAGCCTTTACGCAACCCCACACTCAACAGGACTCTGCGTCTTCACTCTTTCCTAACAACCCTAAACATAACCCTAACCGCAACAAGAAGCTGAACCTGAGTTAGACCCGGAAAAACACGTACGGTGCCACTTTCTGCCGTCCAAAAGTGCTCTCAGCGGAAGCCTTTGGGTACACCTGAACTCCCTGGGGGAGCCTTTACGCAACCCCACACTCAACAGGACTCTGCGTCTTCACTCTTTCCTAACAACCCTAAACATAACCCTAACCGCAACAAGAAGCTGAACCCGAGTTAGACCCGAAAAAACACGTACGGTGCCACTTTCTGCCATCAAAAAGTGCTCTCAGTGGAAGCCTTTGGGTACACCTGAACTCCCTGGGGGAGCCTTTACGCAACCCCACACTCAACAGGACTCTGCGTCTTCACTCTTTCCTAACAACCCTAAACATAACCCTAACCGCAACAAGAAGCTGAACCCGAGTTAGACCCGAAAAAACACGTACGGTGCCACTTTCTGCCGTCCAAAAGTGCTCTCAGCGGAAGCCTTTGGGTACACCTGAACTCCCTGGGGGAGCCTTTACGCAACCCCACACTCAACAGGACTCTGCGTCTTCACTCTTTCCTAACAACACTAAACATAACCCTAATCGCAACAAGAAGCTCAACCCGAGTTAGACCCGAAAAAACACGTACGGTGCCACTTTCTGCCATCAAAAAGTGCTCTCAGCGGAAGCCTTTGGGTACACCTGAACTCCCTGGGGGAGCCTTTACGCAACCCCACACTCAACAGGACTCTGCGTCTTCACTCTTTCCTAACAACCCTAAACATAACCCTAACCGCAACAAGAAGCTGAACCCGAGTTAGACCCGAAAAAACACGTACGGTGCCACTTTCTGCCGTCAAAAAGTGCTCTCAGCGGAAGCCTTTGGGTACACCTGACCTCCCTGGGGGAGCCTTTACGCAACCCCACACTCAACAGGACTCTGCGTCTTCACTCTTTCCTAACAACCCTAAACATAACCCTAACCGCAACAAGAAGCTGAACCCGAGTTAGACCCGAAAAAACACGTACGGTGCCACTTTCTGCCATCAAAAAGTGCTCTCAGCGGAAGCCTTTGGGTACACCTGAATTCCCTGGGGGAGCCTTTACGCAACCCCACACTCAACAGGACTCTGCGTCTTCACTCTTTCCTAACAACCCTAAACATAACCCTAACCGGAACAAGAAGCTGAACCCGAGTTAGACCCGAAAAAACACGTACGGTGCCACTTTCTGCCATCAAAAAGTGCTCTCAGCGGAAGCCTTTCGGTACACCTGAACTCCCTGGAGGAGCCTTTACGCAACCCCACACTCAACAGGACTCTGCGTCTTCACTCTTTCCTAACAACCCTAAACATAACCCTAACCGCAACAAGAAGCTGAACCCGAGTTAGACCCGAAAAAACACGTACGGTGCCACTTTCTGCCGTCAAAAAGTGCCCTCAGCGGAAGCCTTTGGGTACACCTGAACTCCCTGGGGGAGCCTTTACGCAACCCCACACTCAACAGGACTCTGCGTCTTCACTCTTTCCTAACAACCCTAAACATAACCCTAACCGCAACAAGAAGCTGAACCCGAGTTAGACCCGAAAAAACACGTACGGTGCCACTTTCTGCCATCAAAAAGTGCTCTCAGCGGAAGCCTTTGGGTACACCTGAACTCCCTGGGGGAGCCTTTACGCAACCCCACACTCAACAGGACTCTGCGTCTTCACTCTTTCCTAACAACCCTAAACATAACCCTAACCGCAACAAGAAGCTCAACCCGAGTTAGACCCGAAAAAACACGTACGGTGCCACTTTCTGCCATCAAAAAGTGCTCTCAGCGGAAGCCTTTGGGTACACCTGAACTCCCTGGGGGAGCCTTTACGCAACCCCACACTCAACAGGACTCTGCGTCTTCACTCTTTCCTAACAACCCTAAACATAACCCTAACCGCAACAAGAAGCTGAACCCGAGTTAGACCCGAAAAAACACGTACGGTGCCACTTTCTGCCATCCAAAAGTGCTCTCAGCGGAAGCCTTTGGGTACACCTGAATTCCCTGGGGGAGCCTTTACGCAACCCCACACTCAACAGGACTCTGCGCCTTCACTCTTTCCTAACAACCCTAAACATAACCCTAACCGGAACAAGAAGCTCAACCCGAGTTAGACCCGAAAAAACACGTACGGTGCCACTTTCTGCCATCAAAAAGTGCTCTCAGCGGAAGCCTTTGGGTACACCTGAACTCCCTGGGGGAGCCTTTACGCAACCCCACACTCAACAGGACTCTGCGTCTTCACTCTTTCCTAACAACCCTAAACATAACCCTAACCGGAACAAGAAGCTCAACCCGAGTTAGACCCGAAAAAACACGTACGGTGCCACTTTCTGCCATCAAAAAGTGCTCTCAGCGGAAGCCTTTGGATACACCTGAACTCCCTGGGGGAGCCTTTACGCAACCCCACACTCAACAGGACTCTGCGTCTTCACTCTTTCCTAACAACCCTAAACATAACCCTAACCGCAACAAGAAGCTGAACCCGAGTTAGACCCGAAAAAACACGTACGGTGCCACTTTCTGCCGTCCAAAAGTGCTCTCAGCGGAAGCCTTTGGGTACACCTGAACTCCCTGGGGGAGCCTTTACGCAACCCCACACTCAACAGGACTCTGCGTCTTCACTCTTTCCTAACAACCCTAAACATAACCCTAATCGCAACAAGAAGCTCAACCCGAGTTAGACCCGAAAAAACACGTACGGTGCCACTTTCTGCCATCAAAAAGTGCTCTCAGCGGAAGCCTTTGGGTACACCTGAACTCCCTGGGGGAGCCTTTACGCAACCCCACACTCAACAGGACTCTGCGTCTTCACTCTTTCCTAACAACCCTAAACATAACCCTAACCGCAACAAGAAGCTGAACCCGAGTTAGACCCGAAAAAACACGTACGGTGCCACTTTCTGCCATCAAAAAGTGCTCTCAGCGGAAGCCTTTGGGTACACCTGAACTCCCTGGGGGAGCCTTTACGCAACCCCACACTCAACAGGACTCTGCGTCTTCACTCTTTCCTAACAACCCTAAACATAACCCTAACCGCAACAAGAAGCTGAACCCGAGTTAGACCCGAAAAAACACGTACAGTGCCACTTTCTGCCATCCAAAAGTGCTCTCAGCGGAAGCCTTTGGGTACACCTGAATTCCCTGGGGGAGCCTTTACGCAACCCCACACTCAACAGGACTCTGCGCCTTCACTCTTTCCTAACAACCCTAAACATAACCCTAACCGGAACAAGAAGCTGAACCCGAGTTAGACCCGAAAAAACACGTACGGTGCCACTTTCTGCCATCAAAAAGTGCTCTCAGCGGAAGCCTTTCGGTACACCTGAACTCCCTGGAGGAGCCTTTACGCAACCCCACACTCAACAGGACTCTGCGTCTTCACTCTTTCCTAACAACCCTAAACATAACCCTAACCGCAACAAGAAGCTGAACCCGAGTTAGACCCGAAAAAACACGTACGGTGCCACTTTCTGCCGTCAAAAAGTGCTCTCAGCGGAAGCCTTTGGGTACACCTGACCTCCCTGGGGGAGCCTTTACGCAACCCCACACTCAACAGGACTCTGCGTCTTCACTCTTTCCTAACAACCCTAAACATAACCCTAACCGCAACAAGAAGCTGAACCCGAGTTAGACCCGAAAAAACACGTACGGTGCCACTTTCTGCCATCAAAAAGTGCTCTCAGCGGAAGCCTTTGGGTACACCTGAACTCCCTGGGGGAGCCTTTACGCAACCCCACACTCAACAGGACTCTGCGCCTTCACTCTTTCCTAACAACCCTAAACATAACCCTAACCGGAACAAGAAGCTGAACCCGAGTTAGACCCGAAAAAACACGTACGGTGCCACTTTCTGCCATCAAAAAGTGCTCTCAGCGGAAGCCTTTGGGTACACCTGAACTCCCTGGGGGAGCCTTTACGCAACCCCACACTCAACAGGACTCTGCGTCTTCACTCTTTCCTAACAACCCTAAACATAACCCTAACCGCAACAAGAAGCTGAACCCGAGTTAGACCCGAAAAAACACGTACGGTGCCACTTTCTGCCATCCAAAAGTGCTCTCAGCGGAAGCCTTTGGGTACACCTGAATTCCCTGGGGGAGCCTTTACGCAACCCCACACTCAACAGGACTCTGCGCCTTCACTCTTTCCTAACAACCCTAAACATAACCCTAACCGGAACAAGAAGCTCAACCCGAGTTAGACCCGAAAAAACACGTACGGTGCCACTTTCTGCCATCAAAAAGTGCTCTCAGCGGAAGCCTTTCGGTACACCTGAACTCCCTGGAGGAGCCTTTACGCAACCCCACACTCAACAGGACTCTGCGTCTTCACTCTTTCCTAACAACCCTAAACATAACCCTAACCGCAACAAGAAGCTGAACCCGAGTTAGACCCGAAAAAACACGTACGGTGCCACTTTCTGCCGTCCAAAAGTGCTCTCAGCGGAAGCCTTTGGGTACACCTGAACTCCCTGGGGGAGCCTTTACGCAACCCCACACTCAACAGGACTCTGCGTCTTCACTCTTTCCTAACAACCCTAAACATAACCCTAACCGCAACAAGAAGCTGAACCCGAGTTAGACCCGAAAAAACACGTACGGTGCCACTTTCTGCCGTCCAAAAGTGCTCTCAGCGGAAGCCTTTGGGTACACCTGAACTCCCTGGGGGAGCCTTTACGCAACCCCACACTCAACAGGACTCTGCGTCTTCACTCTTTCCTAACAACCCTAAACATAACCCTAACCGCAACAAGAAGCTGAACCCGAGTTAGACCCGAAAAAACACGTACGGTGCCACTTTCTGCCATCAAAAAGTGCTCTCAGTGGAAGCCTTTGGGTACACCTGAACTCCCTGGGGGAGCCTTTACGCAACCCCACACTCAACAGGACTCTGCGTCTTCACTCTTTCCTAACAACCCTAAACATAACCCTAACCGCAACAAGAAGCTGAACCCGAGTTAGACCCGAAAAAACACGTACGGTGCCACTTTCTGCCGTCCAAAAGTGCTCTCAGCGGAAGCCTTTGGGTACACCTGAACTCCCTGGGGGAGCCTTTACGCAACCCCACACTCAACAGGACTCTGCGTCTTCACTCTTTCCTAACAACCCTAAACATAACCCTAATCGCAACAAGAAGCTCAACCCGAGTTAGACCCGAAAAAACACGTACGGTGCCACTTTCTGCCATCAAAAAGTGCTCTCAGCGGAAGCCTTTGGGTACACCTGAACTCCCTGGGGGAGCCTTTACGCAACCCCACACTCAACAGGACTCTGCGTCTTCACTCTTTCCTAACAACCCTAAACATAACCCTAACCGCAACAAGAAGCTGAACCCGAGTTAGACCCGAAAAAACACGTACGGTGCCACTTTCTGCCGTCAAAAAGTGCTCTCAGCGGAAGCCTTTGGGTACACCTGAACTCCCTGGGGGAGCCTTTACGCAACCCCACACTCAACAGGACTCTGCGTCTTCACTCTTTCCTAACAACCCTAAACATAACCCTAACCGCAACAAGAAGCTCAACCCGAGTTAGACCCAAAAAAACACGTACGGTGCCACTTTCTGCCGTCAAAAAGTGCTCTCAGCGGAAGCCTTTGGGTACACCTGACCTCCCTGGGGGAGCCTTTACGCAACCCCACACTCAACAGGACTCTGCGTCTTCACTCTTTCCTAACAACCCTAAACATAACCCTAACCGCAACAAGAAGCTGAACCCGAGTTAGACCCGAAAAAACACGTACGGTGCCACTTTCTGCCATCAAAAAGTGCTCTCAGCGGAAGCCTTTGGGTACACCTGAACTCCCTGGGGGAGCCTTTACGCAACCCCACACTCAACAGGACTCTGCGTCTTCACTCTTTCCTAACAACCCTAAACATAACCCTAACCGCAACAAGAAGCTGAACCCGAGTTAGACCCGAAAAAACACGTACGGTGCCACTTTCTGCCATCAAAAAGTGCTCTCAGCGGAAGCCTTTGGGTACACCTGAATTCCCTGGGGGAGCCTTTACGCAACCCCACACTCAACAGGACTCTGCGCCTTCACTCTTTCCTAACAACCCTAAACATAACCCTAACCGGAACAAGAAGCTGAACCCGAGTTAGACCCGAAAAAACACGTACGGTGCCACTTTCTGCCATCAAAAAGTGCTCTCAGCGGAAGCCTTTCGGTACACCTGAACTCCCTGGAGGAGCCTTTACGCAACCCCACACTCAACAGGACTCTGCGTCTTCACTCTTTCCTAACAACCCTAAACATAACCCTAACCGCAACAAGAAGCTGAACCCGAGTTAGACCCGAAAAAACACGTACGGTGCCACTTTCTGCCGTCAAAAAGTGCCCTCAGCGGAAGCCTTTGGGTACACCTGAACTCCCTGGGGGAGCCTTTACGCAACCCCACACTCAACAGGACTCTGCGTCTTCACTCTTTCCTAACAACCCTAAACATAACCCTAACCGGAACAAGAAGCTCAACCCGAGTTAGACCCGAAAAAACACGTACGGTGCCACTTTCTGCCATCAAAAAGTGCTCTCAGCGGAAGCCTTTGGGTACACCTGAACTCCCTGGGGGAGCCTTTACGCAACCCCACACTCAGCAGGACTCTGCGTCTTCACTCTTTCCTAACAACCCTAAACATAACCCTAACCGCAACAAGAAGCTCAACCCGAGTTAGACCCGAAAAAACACGTACGGTGCCACTTTCTGCCGTCAAAAAGTGCTCTCAGCGGAAGCCTTTGGGTACACCTGAACTCCCTGGGGGAGCCTTTACGCAACCCCACACTCAACAGGACTCTGCGTCTTCACTCTTTCCTAACAACCCTAAACATAACCCTAACCGCAACAAGAAGCTGAACCCGAGTTAGACCCGAAAAAACACGTACGGTGCCACTTTCTGCCATCCAAAAGTGCTCTCAGCGGAAGCCTTTGGGTACACCTGAATTCCCTGGGGGAGCCTTTACGCAACCCCACACTCAACAGGACTCTGCGCCTTCACTCTTTCCTAACAACCCTAAACATAACCCTAACCGGAACAAGAAGCTCAACCCGAGTTAGACCCGAAAAAACACGTACGGTGCCACTTTCTGCCATCAAAAAGTGCTCTCAGCGGAAGCCTTTCGGTACACCTGAACTCCCTGGAGGAGCCTTTACGCAACCCCACACTCAACAGGACTCTGCGTCTTCACTCTTTCCTAACAACCCTAAACATAACCCTAACCGCAACAAGAAGCTGAACCCGAGTTAGACCCGAAAAAACACGTACGGTGCCACTTTCTGCCGTCCAAAAGTGCTCTCAGCGGAAGCCTTTGGGTACACCTGAACTCCCTGGGGGAGCCTTTACGCAACCCCACACTCAACAGGACTCTGCGTCTTCACTCTTTCCTAACAACCCTAAACATAACCCTAACCGCAACAAGAAGCTGAACCCGAGTTAGACCCGAAAAAACACGTACGGTGCCACTTTCTGCCGTCAAAAAGTGCTCTCAGCGGAAGCCTTTGGGTACACCTGAACTCCCTGGGGGAGCCTTTACGCAACCCCACACTCAACAGGACTCTGCGTCTTCACTCTTTCCTAACAACCCTAAACATAACCCTAATCGCAACAAGAAGCTCAACCCGAGTTAGACCCGAAAAAACACGTACGGTGCCACTTTCTGCCATCCAAAAGTGCTCTCAGCGGAAGCCTTTGGGTACACCTGAACTCCCTGGGGGAGCCTTTACGCAACCCCACACTCAACAGGACTCTGCGTCTTCACTCTTTCCTAACAACCCTAAACATAACCCTAACCGCAACAAGAAGCTGAACCCGAGTTAGACCCGAAAAAACACGTACGGTGCCAATTTCTGCCATCAAAAAGTGCTCTCAGCGGAAGCCTTTGGGTACACCTGAACTCCCTGGGGGAGCCTTTACGCAACCCCACACTCAACAGGACTCTGCGTCTTCACTCTTTCCTAACAACCCTAAACATAACCCTAACCGCAACAAGAAGCTGAACCCGAGTTAGACCCGAAAAAACACGTACGGTGCCACTTTCTGCCGTCAAAAAGTGCTCTCAGCGGAAGCCTTTGGGTACACCTGAACTCCCTGGGGGAGCCTTTCCGCAACCCCACACTCAACAGGACTCTGCGTCTTCACTCTTTCCTAACAACCCTAAACATAACCCTAACCGGAACAAGAAGCTGAACCCGAGTTAGACCCGAAAAAACACGTACGGTGCCACTTTCTGCCATCAAAAAGTGCTCTCAGCGGAAGCCTTTGGGTACACCTGAACTCCCTGGGGGAGCCTTTACGCAACCCCACACTCAACAGGACTCTGCATCTTCACTCTTTCCTAACAACCCTAAACATAACCCTAACCGCAACAAGAAGCTGAACCCGAGTTAGACCCGAAAAAACACGTACGGTGCCACTTTCTGCCATCCAAAAGTGCTCTCAGCGGAAGCCTTTGGGTACACCTGAACTCCCTGGGGGAGCCTTTACGCAACCCCACACTCAACAGGACTCTGCGTCTTCACTCTTTCCTAACAACCCTAAACATAACCCTAACCGCAACAAGAAGCTCAACCCGAGTTAGACCCGAAAAAACACGTACGGTGCCACTTTCTGCCGTCAAAAAGTGCTCTCAGCGGAAGCCTTTGGGTACACCTGAACTCCCTGGGGGAGCCTTTACGCAACCCCACACTCAACAGGACTCTGCGTCTTCACTCTTTCCTAACAACCCTAAACATAACCCTAACCGCAACAAGAAGCTGAACCCGAGTTAGACCCGAAAAAACACGTACGGTGCCACTTTCTGCCATCAAAAAGTGCTCTCAGCGGAAGCCTTTGGGTACACCTGAATTCCCTGGGGGAGCCTTTACGCAACCCCACACTCAACAGGACTCTGCGCCTTCACTCTTTCCTAACAACCCTAAACATAACCCTAACCGGAACAAGAAGCTCAACCCGAGTTAGACCCGAAAAAACACGTACGGTGCCACTTTCTGCCATCAAAAAGTGCTCTCAGCGGAAGCCTTTTGGTACACCTGAACTCCCTGGAGGAGCCTTTACGCAACCCCACACTCAACAGGACTCTGCGTCTTCACTCTTTCCTAACAACCCTAAACATAACCCTAACCGCAACAAGAAGCTGAACCCGAGTTAGACCCGAAAAAACACGTACGGTGCCACTTTCTGCCGTCAAAAAGTGCTCTCAGCGGAAGCCTTTGGGTACACCTGAACTCCCTGGGGGAGCCTTTACGCAACCCCACACTCAACAGGACTCTGCGTCTTCACTCTTTCCTAACAACCCTAAACATAACCCTAACCGCAACAAGAAGCTGAACCCGAGTTAGACCCGAAAAAACACGTACGGTGCCACTTTCTGCCGTCCAAAAGTGCTCTCAGCGGAAGCCTTTGGGTACACCTGAACTCCCTGGGGGAGCCTTTACGCAACCCCACACTCAACAGGACTCTGCGTCTTCACTCTTTCCTAACAACCCTAAACATAACCCTAATCGCAACAAGAAGCTCAACCCGAGTTAGACCCGAAAAAACACGTACGGTGCCACTTTCTGCCATCAAAAAGTGCTCTCAGCGGAAGCCTTTGGGTACACCTGAACTCCCTGGGGGAGCCTTTACGCAACCCCACACTCAACAGGACTCTGCGTCTTCACTCTTTCCTAACAACCCTAAACATAACCCTAACCGCAACAAGAAGCTGAACCCGAGTTAGACCCGAAAAAACACGTACGGTGCCACTTTCTGCCGTCAAAAAGTGCTCTCAGCGGAAGCCTTTGGGTACACCTGACCTCCCTGGGGGAGCCTTTACGCAACCCCACACTCAACAGGACTCTGCGTCTTCACTCTTTCCTAACAACCCTAAACATAACCCTAACCGCAACAAGAAGCTCAACCCGAGTTAGACCCGAAAAAACACGTACGGTGCCACTTTCTGCCATCAAAAAGTGCTCTCAGCGGAAGCCTTTGGGTACACCTGAACTCCCTGGGGGAGCCTTTACGCAACCCCACACTCAACAGGACTCTGCGTCTTCACTCTTTCCTAACAACCCTAAACATAACCCTAACCGCAACAAGAAGCTGAACCCGAGTTAGACCCGAAAAAACACGTACGGTGCCACTTTCTGCCATCCAAAAGTGCTCTCAGCGGAAGCCTTTGGGTACACCTGAATTCCCTGGGGGAGCCTTTACGCAACCCCACACTCAACAGGACTCTGCGCCTTCACTCTTTCCTAACAACCCTAAACATAACCCTAACCGCAACAAGAAGCTGAACCCGAGTTAGACCCGAAAAAACACGTACGGTGCCACTTTCTGCCATCAAAAAGTGCTCTCAGCGGAAGCCTTTCGGTACACCTGAACTCCCTGGGGGAGCCTTTACGCAACCCCACACTCAACAGGACTCTGCGCCTTCACTCTTTCCTAACAACCCTAAACATAACCCTAACCGGAACAAGAAGCTGAACCCGAGTTAGACCCGAAAAAACACGTACGGTGCCACTTTCTGCCATCAAAATGTGCTCTCAGCGGAAGCCTTTGGGTACACCTGAATTCCCTGGGGGAGCCTTTACGCAACCCCACACTCAACAGGACTCTGCGCCTTCACTCTTTCCTAACAACCCTAAACATAACCCTAACCGGAACAAGAAGCTCTACCCGAGTTAGACCCGAAAAAACACGTACGGTGCCACTTTCTGCCATCAAAAAGTGCTCTCAGCGGAAGCCTTTCGGTACACCTGAACTCCCTGGAGGAGCCTTTACGCAACCCCACACTCAACAGGACTCTGCGTCTTCACTCTTTCCTAACAACCCTAAACATAACCCTAACCGCAACAAGAAGCTGAACCCGAGTTAGACCCGAAAAAACACGTACGGTGCCACTTTCTGCCGTCAAAAAGTGCTCTCAGCGGAAGCCTTTGGGTACACCTGAACTCCCTGGGGGAGCCTTTACGCAACCCCACACTCAACAGGACTCTGCGTCTTCACTCTTTCCTAACAACCCTAAACATAACCCTAACCGCAACAAGAAGCTGAACCCGAGTTAGACCCGAAAAAACACGTACGGTGCCACTTTCTGCCATCCAAAAGTGCTCTCAGCGGAAGCCTTTGGGTACACCTGAATTCCCTGGGGGAGCCTTTACGCAACCCCACACTCAACAGGACTCTGCGCCTTCACTCTTTCCTAACAACCCTAAACATAACCCTAACCGGAACAAGAAGCTGAACCCGAGTTAGACCCGAAAAAACACGTACGGTGCCACTTTCTGCCGTCAAAAAGTGCTCTCAGCGGAAGCCTTTGGGTACACCTGACCTCCCTGGGGGAGCCTTTACGCAACCCCACACTCAACAGGACTCTGCGTCTTCACTCTTTCCTAACAACCCTAAACATAACCCTAACCGCAACAAGAAGCTGAACCCGAGTTAGACCCGAAAAAACACGTACGGTGCCACTTTCTGCCATCAAAAAGTGCTCTCAGCGGAAGCCTTTGGGTACACCTGAACTCCCTGGGGGAGCCTTTACGCAACCCCACACTCAACAGGACTCTGCGTCTTCACTCTTTCCTAACAACCCTAAACATAACCCTAACCGCAACAAGAAGCTGAACCCGAGTTAGACCCGAAAAAACACGTACGGTGCCACTTTCTGCCATCAAAAAGTGCTCTCAGCGGAAGCCTTTGGGTACACCTGAACTCCCTGGGGGAGCCTTTACGCAACCCCACACTCAACAGGACTCTGCGTCTTCACTCTTTCCTAACAACCCTAAACATAACCCTAACCGCAACAAGAAGCTGAACCCGAGTTAGACCCGAAAAAACACGTACGGTGCCACTTTCTGCCATCCAAAAGTGCTCTCAGCGGAAGCCTTTGGGTACACCTGAATTCCCTGGGGGAGCCTTTACGCAACCCCACACTCAACAGGACTCTGCGCCTTCACTCTTTCCTAACAACCCTAAACATAACCCTAACCGGAACAAGAAGCTGAACCCGAGTTAGACCCGAAAAAACACGTACGGTGCCACTTTCTGCCATCAAAAAGTGCTCTCAGCGGAAGCCTTTCGGTACACCTGAACTCCCTGGAGGAGCCTTTACGCAACCCCACACTCAACAGGACTCTGCGTCTTCACTCTTTCCTAACAACCCTAAACATAACCCTAACCGCAACAAGAAGCTGAACCCGAGTTAGACCCGAAAAAACACGTACGGTGCCGCTTTCTGCCGTCCAAAAGTGCTCTCAGCGGAAGCCTTTGGGTACACCTGAACTCCCTGGGGGAGCCTTTACGCAACCCCACACTCAACAGGACTCTGCGTCTTCACTCTTTCCTAACAACCCTAAACATAACCCTAACCGCAACAAGAAGCTGAACCCGAGTTAGACCCGAAAAAACACGTACGGTGCCACTTTCTGCCGTCCAAAAGTGCTCTCAGCGGAAGCCTTTGGGTACACCTGAACTCCCTGGGGGAGCCTTTACGCAACCCCACACTCAACAGGACTCTGCGTCTTCACTCTTTCCTAACAACCCTAAACATAACCCTAACCGCAACAAGAAGCTGAACCCGAGTTAGACCCGAAAAAACACGTACGGTGCCACTTTCTGCCATCAAAAAGTGCTCTCAGTGGAAGCCTTTGGGTACACCTGAACTCCCTGGGGGAGCCTTTACGCAACCCCACACTCAACAGGACTCTGCGTCTTCACTCTTTCCTAACAACCCTAAACATAACCCTAACCGCAACAAGAAGCTGAACCCGAGTTAGACCCGAAAAAACACGTACGGTGCCACTTTCTGCCGTCCAAAAGTGCTCTCAGCGGAAGCCTTTGGGTACACCTGAACTCCCTGGGGGAGCCTTTACGCAACCCCACACTCAACAGGACTCTGCGTCTTCACTCTTTCCTAACAACCCTAAACATAACCCTAATCGCAACAAGAAGCTCAACCCGAGTTAGACCCGAAAAAACACGTACGGTGCCACTTTCTGCCATCAAAAAGTGCTCTCAGCGGAAGCCTTTGGGTACACCTGAACTCCCTGGGGGAGCCTTTACGCAACCCCACACTCAACAGGACTCTGCGTCTTCACTCTTTCCTAACAACCCTAAACATAACCCTAACCGCAACAAGAAGCTGAACCCGAGTTAGACCCGAAAAAACACGTACGGTGCCACTTTCTGCCGTCAAAAAGTGCTCTCAGCGGAAGCCTTTGGGTACACCTGAACTCCCTGGGGGAGCCTTTACGCAACCCCACACTCAACAGGACTCTGCGTCTTCACTCTTTCCTAACAACCCTAAACATAACCCTAACCGCAACAAGAAGCTCAACCCGAGTTAGACCCAAAAAAACACGTACGGTGCCACTTTCTGCCGTCAAAAAGTGCTCTCAGCGGAAGCCTTTGGGTACACCTGACCTCCCTGGGGGAGCCTTTACGCAACCCCACACTCAACAGGACTCTGCGTCTTCACTCTTTCCTAACAACCCTAAACATAACCCTCACCGGAACAAGAAGCTGAACCCGAGTTAGACCCGAAAAAACACGTACGGTGCCACTTTCTGCCATCAAAAAGTGCTCTCAGCGGAAGCCTTTGGGTACACCTGAACTCCCTGGGGGAGCCTTTACGCAACCCCACACTCAACAGGACTCTGCGTCTTCACTCTTTCCTAACAACCCTAAACATAACCCTAACCGCAACAAGAAGCTGAACCCGAGTTAGACCCGAAAAAACACGTACGGTGCCACTTTCTGCCATCAAAAAGTGCTCTCAGCGGAAGCCTTTGGGTACACCTGAATTCCCTGGGGGAGCCTTTACGCAACCCCACACTCAACAGGACTCTGCGCCTTCACTCTTTCCTAACAACCCTAAACATAACCCTAACCGGAACAAGAAGCTGAACCCGAGTTAGACCCGAAAAAACACGTACGGTGCCACTTTCTGCCATCAAAAAGTGCTCTCAGCGGAAGCCTTTCGGTACACCTGAACTCCCTGGAGGAGCCTTTACGCAACCCCACACTCAACAGGACTCTGCGTCTTCACTCTTTCCTAACAACCCTAAACATAACCCTAACCGCAACAAGAAGCTGAACCCGAGTTAGACCCGAAAAAACACGTACGGTGCCACTTTCTGCCGTCAAAAAGTGCCCTCAGCGGAAGCCTTTGGGTACACCTGAACTCCCTGGGGGAGCCTTTACGCAACCCCACACTCAACAGGACTCTGCGTCTTCACTCTTTCCTAACAACCCTAAACATAACCCTAACCGCAACAAGAAGCTCAACCCGAGTTAGACCCGAAAAAACACGTACGGTGCCACTTTCTGCCATCAAAAAGTGCTCTCAGCGGAAGCCTTTGGGTACACCTGAACTCCCTGGGGGAGCCTTTACGCAACCCCACACTCAGCAGGACTCTGCGTCTTCACTCTTTCCTAACAACCCTAAACATAACCCTAACCGCAACAAGAAGCTCAACCCGAGTTAGACCCGAAAAAACACGTACGGTGCCACTTTCTGCCGTCAAAAAGTGCTCTCAGCGGAAGCCTTTGGGTACACCTGAACTCCCTGGGGGAGCCTTTACGCAACCCCACACTCAACAGGACTCTGCGTCTTCACTCTTTCCTAACAACCCTAAACATAACCCTAACCGCAACAAGAAGCTGAACCCGAGTTAGACCCGAAAAAACACGTACGGTGCCACTTTCTGCCATCCAAAAGTGCTCTCAGCGGAAGCCTTTGGGTACACCTGAATTCCCTGGGGGAGCCTTTACGCAACCCCACACTCAACAGGACTCTGCGCCTTCACTCTTTCCTAACAACCCTAAACATAACCCTAACCGGAACAAGAAGCTCAACCCGAGTTAGACCCGAAAAAACACGTACGGTGCCACTTTCTGCCATCAAAAAGTGCTCTCAGCGGAAGCCTTTCGGTACACCTGAACTCCCTGGAGGAGCCTTTACGCAACCCCACACTCAACAGGACTCTGCGTCTTCACTCTTTCCTAACAACCCTAAACATAACCCTAACCGCAACAAGAAGCTGAACCCGAGTTAGACCCGAAAAAACACGTACGGTGCCACTTTCTGCCGTCCAAAAGTGCTCTCAGCGGAAGCCTTTGGGTACACCTGAACTCCCTGGGGGAGCCTTTACGCAACCCCACACTCAACAGGACTCTGCGTCTTCACTCTTTCCTAACAACCCTAAACATAACCCTAACCGGAACAAGAAGCTGAACCCGAGTTAGACCCGAAAAAACACGTACGGTGCCACTTTCTGCCGTCAAAAAGTGCTCTCAGCGGAAGCCTTTGGGTACACCTGAACTCCCTGGGGGAGCCTTTACGCAACCCCACACTCAACAGGACTCTGCGTCTTCACTCTTTCCTAACAACCCTAAACATAACCCTAATCGCAACAAGAAGCTCAACCCGAGTTAGACCCGAAAAAACACGTACGGTGCCACTTTCTGCCATCCAAAAGTGCTCTCAGCGGAAGCCTTTGGGTACACCTGAACTCCCTGGGGGAGCCTTTACGCAACCCCACACTCAACAGGACTCTGCGTCTTCACTCTTTCCTAACAACCCTAAACATAACCCTAACCGCAACAAGAAGCTGAACCCGAGTTAGACCCGAAAAAACACGTACGGTGCCAATTTCTGCCATCAAAAAGTGCTCTCAGCGGAAGCCTTTGGGTACACCTGAACTCCCTGGGGGAGCCTTTACGCAACCCCACACTCAACAGGACTCTGCGTCTTCACTCTTTCCTAACAACCCTAAACATAACCCTAACCGCAACAAGAAGCTGAACCCGAGTTAGACCCGAAAAAACACGTACGGTGCCACTTTCTGCCGTCAAAAAGTGCTCTCAGCGGAAGCCTTTGGGTACACCTGAACTCCCTGGGGGAGCCTTTCCGCAACCCCACACTCAACAGGACTCTGCGTCTTCACTCTTTCCTAACAACCCTAAACATAACCCTAACCGGAACAAGAAGCTGAACCCGAGTTAGACCCGAAAAAACACGTACGGTGCCACTTTCTGCCATCAAAAAGTGCTCTCAGCGGAAGCCTTTGGGTACACCTGAACTCCCTGGGGGAGCCTTTACGCAACCCCACACTCAACAGGACTCTGCATCTTCACTCTTTCCTAACAACCCTAAACATAACCCTAACCGCAACAAGAAGCTGAACCCGAGTTAGACCCGAAAAAACACGTACGGTGCCACTTTCTGCCATCCAAAAGTGCTCTCAGCGGAAGCCTTTGGGTACACCTGAACTCCCTGGGGGAGCCTTTACGCAACCCCACACTCAACAGGACTCTGCGTCTTCACTCTTTCCTAACAACCCTAAACATAACCCTAACCGCAACAAGAAGCTCAACCCGAGTTAGACCCGAAAAAACACGTACGGTGCCACTTTCTGCCGTCAAAAAGTGCTCTCAGCGGAAGCCTTTGGGTACACCTGAACTCCCTGGGGGAGCCTTTACGCAACCCCACACTCAACAGGACTCTGCGTCTTCACTCTTTCCTAACAACCCTAAACATAACCCTAACCGCAACAAGAAGCTGAACCCGAGTTAGACCCGAAAAAACACGTACGGTGCCACTTTCTGCCATCAAAAAGTGCTCTCAGCGGAAGCCTTTGGGTACACCTGAATTCCCTGGGGGAGCCTTTACGCAACCCCACACTCAACAGGACTCTGCGCCTTCACTCTTTCCTAACAACCCTAAACATAACCCTAACCGGAACAAGAAGCTCAACCCGAGTTAGACCCGAAAAAACACGTACGGTGCCACTTTCTGCCATCAAAAAGTGCTCTCAGCGGAAGCCTTTCGGTACACCTGAACTCCCTGGAGGAGCCTTTACGCAACCCCACACTCAACAGGACTCTGCGTCTTCACTCTTTCCTAACAACCCTAAACATAACCCTAACCGCAACAAGAAGCTGAACCCGAGTTAGACCCGAAAAAACACGTACGGTGCCACTTTCTGCCGTCAAAAAGTGCTCTCAGCGGAAGCCTTTGGGTACACCTGAACTCCCTGGGGGAGCCTTTACGCAACCCCACACTCAACAGGACTCTGCGTCTTCACTCTTTCCTAACAACCCTAAACATAACCCTAACCGCAACAAGAAGCTGAACCCGAGTTAGACCCGAAAAAACACGTACGGTGCCACTTTCTGCCGTCCAAAAGTGCTCTCAGCGGAAGCCTTTGGGTACACCTGAACTCCCTGGGGGAGCCTTTACGCAACCCCACACTCAACAGGACTCTGCGTCTTCACTCTTTCCTAACAACCCTAAACATAACCCTAATCGCAACAAGAAGCTCAACCCGAGTTAGACCCGAAAAAACACGTACGGTGCCACTTTCTGCCATCAAAAAGTGCTCTCAGCGGAAGCCTTTGGGTACACCTGAACTCCCTGGGGGAGCCTTTACGCAACCCCACACTCAACAGGACTCTGCGTCTTCACTCTTTCCTAACAACCCTAAACATAACCCTAACCGCAACAAGAAGCTGAACCCGAGTTAGACCCGAAAAAACACGTACGGTGCCACTTTCTGCCGTCAAAAAGTGCTCTCAGCGGAAGCCTTTGGGTACACCTGACCTCCCTGGGGGAGCCTTTACGCAACCCCACACTCAACAGGACTCTGCGTCTTCACTCTTTCCTAACAACCCTAAACATAACCCTAACCGGAACAAGAAGCTGAACCCGAGTTAGACCCGAAAAAACACGTACGGTGCCACTTTCTGCCATCAAAAAGTGCTCTCAGCGGAAGCCTTTGGGTACACCTGAACTCCCTGGGGGAGCCTTTACGCAACCCCACACTCAACAGGACTCTGCGTCTTCACTCTTTCCTAACAACCCTAAACATAACCCTAACCGCAACAAGAAGCTGAACCCGAGTTAGACCCGAAAAAACACGTACGGTGCCACTTTCTGCCATCCAAAAGTGCTCTCAGCGGAAGCCTTTGAGTACACCTGAATTCCCTGGGGGAGCCTTTACGCAACCCCACACTCAACAGGACTCTGCGCCTTCACTCTTTCCTAACAACCCTAAACATAACCCTAACCGCAACAAGAAGCTGAACCCGAGTTAGACCCGAAAAAACACGTACGGTGCCACTTTCTGCCATCAAAAAGTGCTCTCAGCGGAAGCCTTTCGGTACACCTGAACTCCCTGGGGGAGCCTTTACGCAACCCCACACTCAACAGGACTCTGCGCCTTCACTCTTTCCTAACAACCCTAAACATAACCCTAACCGGAACAAGAAGCTGAACCCGAGTTAGACCCGAAAAAACACGTACGGTGCCACTTTCTGCCATCAAAAAGTGCTCTCAGCGGAAGCCTTTGGGTACACCTGAATTCCCTGGGGGAGCCTTTACGCAACCCCACACTCAACAGGACTCTGCGCCTTCACTCTTTCCTAACAACCCTAAACATAACCCTAACCGGAACAAGAAGCTCTACCCGAGTTAGACCCGAAAAAACACGTACGGTGCCACTTTCTGCCATCAAAAAGTGCTCTCAGCGGAAGCCTTTCGGTACACCTGAACTCCCTGGAGGAGCCTTTACGCAACCCCACACTCAACAGGACTCTGCGTCTTCACTCTTTCCTAACAACCCTAAACATAACCCTAACCGCAACAAGAAGCTGAACCCGAGTTAGACCCGAAAAAACACGTACGGTGCCACTTTCTGCCGTCAAAAAGTGCTCTCAGCGGAAGCCTTTGGGTACACCTGAACTCCCTGGGGGAGCCTTTACGCAACCCCACACTCAACAGGACTCTGCGTCTTCACTCTTTCCTAACAACCCTAAACATAACCCTAACCGCAACAAGAAGCTGAACCCGAGTTAGACCCGAAAAAACACGTACGGTGCCACTTTCTGCCATCCAAAAGTGCTCTCAGCGGAAGCCTTTGGGTACACCTGAATTCCCTGGGGGAGCCTTTACGCAACCCCACACTCAACAGGACTCTGCGCCTTCACTCTTTCCTAACAACCCTAAACATAACCCTAACCGGAACAAGAAGCTGAACCCGAGTTAGACCCGAAAAAACACGTACGGTGCCACTTTCTGCCATCAAAAAGTGCTCTCAGCGGAAGCCTTTCGGTACACCTGAACTCCCTGGAGGAGCCTTTACGCAACCCCACACTCAACAGGACTCTGCGTCTTCACTCTTTCCTAACAACCCTAAACATAACCCTAACCGCAACAAGAAGCTGAACCCGAGTTAGACCCGAAAAAACACGTACGGTGCCACTTTCTGCCATCAAAAAGTGCTCTCAGCGGAAGCCTTTGGGTACACCTGAACTCCCTGGGGGAGCCTTTACGCAACCCCACACTCAACAGGACTCTGCGTCTTCACTCTTTCCTAACAACCCTAAACATAACCCTAACCGCAACAAGAAGCTGAACCCGAGTTAGACCCGAAAAAACACGTACGGTGCCACTTTCTGCCATCAAAAAGTGCTCTCAGCGGAAGCCTTTGGGTACACCTGAACTCCCTGGGGGAGCCTTTACGCAACCCCACACTCAACAGGACTCTGCGTCTTCACTCTTTCCTAACAACCCTAAACATAACCCTAACCGCAACAAGAAGCTCAACCCGAGTTAGACCCGAAAAAACACGTACGGTGCCACTTTCTGCCGTCAAAAAGTGCTCTCAGCGGAAGCCTTTGGGTACACCTGAACTCCCTGGGGGAGCCTTTACGCAACCCCACACTCAACAGGACTCTGCGTCTTCACTCTTTCCTAACAACCCTAAACATAACCCTAACCGCAACAAGAAGCTGAACCCAAGTTAGACCCGAAAAAACACGTACGGTGCCACTTTCTGCCATCCAAAAGTGCTCTCAGCGGAAGCCTTTGGGTACACCTGAATTCCCTGGGGGAGCCTTTACGCAACCCCACACTCAACAGGACTCTGCGCCTTCACTCTTTCCTAACAACCCTAAACATAACCCTAACCGGAACAAGAAGCTCAACCCGAGTTAGACCCGAAAAAACACGTACGGTGCCACTTTCTGCCATCAAAAAGTGCTCTCAGCGGAAGCCTTTCGGTACACCTGAACTCCCTGGAGGAGCCTTTACGCAACCCCACACTCAACAGGACTCTGCGTCTTCACTCTTTCCTAACAACCCTAAACATAACCCTAACCGCAACAAGAAGCTGAACCCGAGTTAGACCCGAAAAAACATGTACGGTGCCACTTTCTGCCGTCAAAAAGTGCTCTCAGCGGAAGCCTTTGGGTACACCTGAACTCCCTGGGGGAGCCTTTACGCAACCCCACACTCAACAGGACTCTGCGTCTTCACTCTTTCCTAACAACCCTAAACATAACCCTAACCGCAACAAGAAGCTGAACCCGAGTTAGACCCGAAAAAACACGTACGGTGCCACTTTCTGCCGTCCAAAAGTGCTCTCAGCGGAAGCCTTTGGGTACACCTGAACTCCCTGGGGGAGCCTTTACGCAACCCCACACTCAACAGGACTCTGCGTCTTCACTCTTTCCTAACAACCCTAAACATAACCCTAATCGCAACAAGAAGCTCAACCCGAGTTAGACCCGAAAAAACACGTACGGTGCCACTTTCTGCCATCAAAAAGTGCTCTCAGCGGAAGCCTTTGGGTACACCTGAACTCCCTGGGGGAGCCTTTACGCAACCCCACACTCAACAGGACTCTGCGTCTTCACTCTTTCCTAACAACCCTAAACATAACCCTAACCGCAACAAGAAGCTCAACCCGAGTTAGACCCGAAAAAACACGTACGGTGCCACTTTCTGCCATCAAAAAGTGCTCTCAGCGGAAGCCTTTGGGTACACCTGAACTCCCTGGGGGAGCCTTTACGCAACCCCACACTCAACAGGACTCTGCGTCTTCACTCTTTCCTAACAACCCTAAACATAACCCTAACCGCAACAAGAAGCTCAACCCGAGTTAGACCCGAAAAAACACGTACGGTGCCACTTTCTGCCGTCAAAAAGTGCTCTCAGCGGAAGCCTTTGGGTACACCTGAACTCCCTGGGGGAGCCTTTACGCAACCCCACACTCAACAGGACTCTGCGTCTTCACTCTTTCCTAACAACCCTAAACATAACCCTAACCGCAACAAGAAGCTGAACCCAAGTTAGACCCGAAAAAACACGTACGGTGCCACTTTCTGCCATCCAAAAGTGCTCTCAGCGGAAGCCTTTGGGTACACCTGAATTCCCTGGGGGAGCCTTTACGCAACCCCACACTCAACAGGACTCTGCGCCTTCACTCTTTCCTAACAACCCTAAACATAACCCTAACCGGAACAAGAAGCTCAACCCGAGTTAGACCCGAAAAAACACGTACGGTGCCACTTTCTGCCATCAAAAAGTGCTCTCAGCGGAAGCCTTTCGG
>NW_028153804.1:47500-67500 GCF_964211835.1 Anser anser
CTTTACGCAACCCCACACTCAACAGGACTCTGCGTCTTCACTCTTTCCTAACAACCCTAAACATAACCCTAACCGCAACAAGAAGCTGAACCCGAGTTAGACCCGAAAAAACACGTACGGTGCCACTTTCTGCCATCAAAAAGTGCTCTCAGCGGAAGCCTTTGGGTACACCTGAACTCCCTGGGGGAGCCTTTACGCAACCCCACACTCAACAGGACTCTGCGTCTTCACTCTTTCCTAACAACCCTAAACATAACCCTAACCGCAACAAGAAGCTCAACCCGAGTTAGACCCGAAAAAACACGTACGGTGCCACTTTCTGCCATCCAAAAGTGCTCTCAGCGGAAGCCTTTGGGTACACCTGAACTCCCTGGGGGAGCCTTTACGCAACCCCACACTCAACAGGACTCTGCGTCTTCACTCTTTCCTATCAACCCTAAACATAACCCTAACCGCAACAAGAAGCTGAACCCGAGTTAGACCCGAAAAAACACGTACGGTGCCATTTTCTGCCATCAAAAAGTGCTCTCAGCGGAAGCCTTTGGGTACACCTGAACTCCCTGGGGGAGCCTTTACGCAACCCCACACTCAACAGGACTCTGCGTCTTCACTCTTTCCTAACAACCCTAAACATAACCCTAACCGCAACAAGAAGCTGAACCCGAGTTAGACCCGAAAAAACACGTACGGTGCCACTTTCTGCCATCCAAAAGTGCTCTCAGCGGAAGCCTTTGGGTACACCTGAACTCCCTGGGGGAGCCTTTACGCAACCCCACACTCAACAGGACTCTGCGTCTTCACTCTTTCCTAACAACCCTAAACATAACCCTAACCGCAACAAGAAGCTCAACCCGAGTTAGACCCGAAAAAACACGTACGGTGCCACTTTCTGCCGTCAAAAAGTGCTCTCAGCGGAAGCCTTTGGGTACACCTGAACTCCCTGGGGGAGCCTTTACGCAACCCCACACTCAACAGGACTCTGCGTCTTCACTCTTTCCTAACAACCCTAAACATAACCCTAACCGCAACAAGAAGCTGAACCCGAGTTAGACCCGAAAAAACACGTACGGTGCCACTTTCTGCCATCAAAAAGTGCTCTCAGCGGAAGCCTTTGGGTACACCTGAACTCCCTGGGGGAGCCTTTACGCAACCCCACACTCAACAGGACTCTGCGTCTTCACTCTTTCCTAACAACCCTAAACATAACCCTAACCGCAACAAGAAGCTGAACCCGAGTTAGACCCGAAAAAACACGTACGGTGCCACTTTCTGCCATCAAAAAGTGCTCTCAGCGGAAGCCTTTGGGTACACCTGAACTCCCTGGGGGAGCCTTTACGCAACCCCACACTCAACAGGACTCTGCGTCTTCACTCTTTCCTAACAACCCTAAACATAACCCTAACCGCAACAAGAAGCTCAACCCGAGTTAGACCCGAAAAAACACGTACGGTGCCACTTTCTGCCATCAAAATGTGCTCTCAGCGGAAGCCTTTGGGTACACCTGAACTCCCTGGGGGAGCCTTTACGCAACCCCACACTCAACAGGACTCTGCGTCTTCACTCTTTCCTAACAACCCTAAACATAAGCCTAACCGCAACAAGAAGCTGAACCCGAGTTAGACCCGAAAAAACACGTACGGTGCCACTTTATGCCATCCAAAAGTGCTCTCAGCGGAAGCCTTTGGGTACACCTGAACTCCCTGGGGGAGCCTTTACGCAACCCCACACTCAACAGGACTCTGCGTCTTCACTCTTTCCTATCAACCCTAAACATAACCCTAACCGCAACAAGAAGCTGAACCCGAGTTAGACCCGAAAAAACACGTACGGTGCCATTTTCTGCCATCAAAAAGTGCTCTCAGCGGAAGCCTTTGGGTACACCTGAACTCCCTGGGGGAGCCTTTACGCAACCCCACACTCAACAGGACTCTGCGTCTTCACTCTTTCCTAACAACCCTAAACATAACCCTAACCGCAACAAGAAGCTGAACCCGAGTTAGACCCGAAAAAACACGTACGGTGCCACTTTCTGCCATCCAAAAGTGCTCTCAGCGGAAGCCTTTGGGTACACCTGAACTCCCTGGGGGAGCCTTTACGCAACCCCACACTCAACAGGACTCTGCGTCTTCACTCTTTCCTAACAACCCTAAACATAACCCTAACCGCAACAAGAAGCTCAACCCGAGTTAGACCCGAAAAAACACGTACGGTGCCACTTTCTGCCGTCAAAAAGTGCTCTCAGCGGAAGCCTTTGGGTACACCTGAACTCCCTGGGGGAGCCTTTACGCAACCCCACACTCAACAGGACTCTGCGTCTTCACTCTTTCCTAACAACCCTAAACATAACCCTAACCGCAACAAGAAGCTGAACCCGAGTTAGACCCGAAAAAACACGTACGGTGCCACTTTCTGCCATCAAAAAGTGCTCTCAGCGGAAGCCTTTGGGTACACCTGAACTCCCTGGGGGAGCCTTTACGCAACCCCACACTCAACAGGACTCTGCGTCTTCACTCTTTCCTAACAACCCTAAACATAACCCTAACCGCAACAAGAAGCTGAACCCGAGTTAGACCCGAAAAAACACGTACGGTGCCACTTTCTGCCATCAAAAAGTGCTCTCAGCGGAAGCCTTTGGGTACACCTGAACTCCCTGGGGGAGCCTTTACGCAACCCCACACTCAACAGGACTCTGCGTCTTCACTCTTTCCTAACAACCCTAAACATAACCCTAACCGCAACAAGAAGCTCAACCCGAGTTAGACCCGAAAAAACACGTACGGTGCCACTTTCTGCCATCAAAATGTGCTCTCAGCGGAAGCCTTTGGGTACACCTGAACTCCCTGGGGGAGCCTTTACGCAACCCCACACTCAACAGGACTCTGCGTCTTCACTCTTTCCTAACAACCCTAAACATAAGCCTAACCGCAACAAGAAGCTGAACCCGAGTTAGACCCGAAAAAACACGTACGGTGCCACTTTATGCCATCCAAAAGTGCTCTCAGCGGAAGCCTTTGGGTACACCTGAACTCCCTGGGGGAGCCTTTACGCAACCCCACACTCAACAGGACTCTGCGTCTTCACTCTTTCCTAACAACCCTAAACATAACCCTAACCGCAACAAGAAGCTGAACCCGAGTTAGACCCAAAAAAACACGTACGGTGCCACTTTCTGCCATCAAAAAGTGCTCTCAGCGGAAGCCTTTGGGTACACCTGAACTCCCTGGGGGAGCCTTTACGCAACCCCACACTCAACAGGACTCTGCGTCTTCACTCTTTCCTAACAACCCTAAACATAACCCTAACCGCAACAAGAAGCTGAACCCGAGTTAGACCCGAAAAAACACGTACGGTGCCACTTTCTGCCATCAAAAAGTGCTCTCAGCGGAAGCCTTTGGGTACACCTGAACTCCCTGGGGGAGCCTTTACGCAACCCCACACTCAACAGGACTCTGCGTCTTCACTCTTTCCTAACAACCCTAAACATAACCCTAACCGCAACAAGAAGCTGAACCCGAGTTAGACCCGAAAAAACACGTACGGTGCCACTTTCTGCCATCCAAAAGTGCTCTCAGCGGAAGCCTTTGGGTACACCTGAACTCCCTGGGGGAGCCTTTATGCAACCCCACACTCAATAGGACTCTGCGTCTTCACTCTTTCCTAACAACCCTAAACATAACCCTAACCGGAACAAGAAGCTCAACCCGAGTTAGACCCGAAAAAACACGTACGGTGCCACTTTCTGCCATCAAAAAGTGCTCTCAGCGGAAGCCTTTGGGTACACCTGAACTCCCTGGGGGAGCCTTTACGCAACCCCACACTCAACAGGACTCTGCGTCTTCACTCTTTCCTAACAACCCTAAACATAACCCTAACCGCAACAAGAAGCTGAACCCGAGTTAGACCCGAAAAAACACGTACGGTGCCAATTTCTGCCATCAAAAAGTGCTCTCAGCGGAAGCCTTTGGGTACACCTGAACTCCCTGGGGGAGCCTTTACGCAACCCCACACTCAACAGGACTCTGCGTCTTCACTCTTTCCTAACAACCCTAAACATAACCCTAACCGCAACAAGAAGCTGAACCCGAGTTAGACCCGAAAAAACACGTACGGTGCCACTTTCTGCCATCAAAAAGTGCTCTCAGCGGAAGCCTTTGGGTACACCTGAACTCCCTGGGGGAGCCTTTACGCAACCCCACACTCAACAGGACTCTGCGTCTTCACTCTTTCCTAACAACCCTAAACATAACCCTAACCGCAACAAGAAGCTGAACCCGAGTTAGACCCGAAAAAACACGTACGGTGCCACTTTCTGCCATCCAAAAGTGCTCTCAGCGGAAGCCTTTGGGTACACCTGAACTCCCTGGGGGAGCTTTTATGCAACCCCACACTCAATAGGACTCTGCGTCTTCACTCTTTCCTAACAACCCTAAACATAACCCTAACCGCAACAAGAAGCTCAACCCGAGTTAGACCCGAAAAAACACGTACGGTGCCACTTTCTGCCATCAAAAAGTGCTCTCAGCGGAAGCCTTTCGGTACACCTGAACTCCCTGGGGGAGCCTTTACGCAACCCCACACTCAACAGGACTCTGCGTCTTCACTCTTTCCTAACAACCCTAAACATAACCCTAACCGCAACAAGAAGCTCAACCCGAGTTAGACCCGAAAAAACACGTACGGTGCCACTTTCTGCCATCAAAAAGTGCTCTCAGCGGAAGCCTTTGGGTACACCTGAACTCCCTGGGGGAGCCTTTACGCAACCCCACACTCAACAGGACTCTGCGTCTTCACTCTTTCCTAACAACCCTAAACATAACCCTAACCGCAACAAGAAGCTGAACCCGAGTTAGACCCGAAAAAACACGTACGGTGCCACTTTCTGCCATCAAAAAGTGCTCTCAGCGGAAGCCTTTGGGTACACCTGAACTCCCTGGGGGAGCCTTTACGCAACCCCACACTCAACAGGACTCTGCGTCTTCACTCTTTCCTAACAACCCTAAACATAACCCTAACCGCAACAAGAAGCTGAACCCGAGTTAGACCCGAAAAAACACGTACGGTGCCACTTTCTGCCATCAAAAAGTGCTCTCAGCGGAAGCCTTTGGGTACACCTGAACTCCCTGGGGGAGCCTTTACGCAACCCCACACTCAACAGGACTCTGCGTCTTCACTCTTTCCTAACAACCCTAAACATAACCCTAACCGCAACAAGAAGCTGAACCCGAGTTAGACCCGAAAAAACACGTACGGTGCCACTTTCTGCCATCAAAAAGTGCTCTCAGCGGAAGCCTTTGGGTACACCTGAACTCCCTGGGGGAGCCTTTACGCAACCCCACACTCAACAGGACTCTGCGTCTTCACTCTTTCCTAACAACCCTAAACATAACCCTAACCGCAACAAGAAGCTGAACCCGAGTTAGACCCGAAAAAACACGTACGGTGCCACTTTCTGCCATCAAAAAGTGCTCTCAGCGGAAGCCTTTGGGTACACCTGAACTCCCTGGGGGAGCCTTTACGCAACCCCACACTCAACAGGACTCTGCGTCTTCACTCTTTCCTATCAACCCTAAACATAACCCTAACCGCAACAAGAAGCTGAACCCGAGTTAGACCCGAAAAAACACGTACGGTGCCACTTTCTGCCATCAAAAAGTGCTCTCAGCGGAAGCCTTTGGGTACACCTGAACTCCCTGGGGGAGCCTTTACGCAACCCCACACTCAACAGGACTCTGCGTCTTCACTCTTTCCTAACAACCCTAAACATAACCCTAACCGCAACAAGAAGCTCAACCCGAGTTAGACCCGAAAAAACACGTACGGTGCCACTTTCTGCCATCAAAAAGTGCTCTCAGCGGAAGCCTTTGGGTACACCTGAACTCCCTGGGGGAGCCTTTACGCAACCCCACACTCAACAGGACTCTGCGTCTTCACTCTTTCCTAACAACCCTAAACATAACCCTAACCGCAACAAGAAGCTGAACCCGAGTTAGACCCGAAAAAACACGTACGGTGCCACTTTCTGCCATCAAAAAGTGCTCTCAGCGGAAGCCTTTGGGTACACCTGAACTCCCTGGGGGAGCCTTTACGCAACCCCACACTCAACAGGACTCTGCGTCTTCACTCTTTCCTAACAACCCTAAACATAACCCTAACCGCAACAAGAAGCTGAACCCGAGTTAGACCCGAAAAAACACGTACGGTGCCACTTTCTGCCATCAAAAAGTGCTCTCAGCGGAAGCCTTTGGGTACACCTGAACTCCCTGGGGGAGCCTTTACGCAACCCCACACTCAACAGGACTCTGCGTCTTCACTCTTTCCTAACAACCCTAAACATAACCCTAACCGCAACAAGAAGCTGAACCCGAGTTAGACCCGAAAAAACACGTACGGTGCCACTTTCTGCCATCAAAAAGTGCTCTCAGCGGAAGCCTTTGGGTACACCTGAACTCCCTGGGGGAGCCTTTACGCAACCCCACACTCAACAGGACTCTGCGTCTTCACTCTTTCCTAACAACCCTAAACATAACCCTAACCGCAACAAGAAGCTGAACCCGAGTTAGACCCGAAAAAACACGTACGGTGCCACTTTCTGCCATCAAAAAGTGCTCTCAGCGGAAGCCTTTGGGTACACCTGAACTCCCTGGGGGAGCCTTTACGCAACCCCACACTCAACAGGACTCTGCGTCTTCACTCTTTCCTAACAACCCTAAACATAACCCTAACCGCAACAAGAAGCTGAACCCGAGTTAGACCCGAAAAAACACGTACGGTGCCACTTTCTGCCATCAAAAAGTGCTCTCAGCGGAAGCCTTTGGGTACACCTGAACTCCCTGGGGGAGCCTTTACGCAACCCCACACTCAACAGGACTCTGCGTCTTCACTCTTTCCTAACAACCCTAAACATAACCCTAACCGCAACAAGAAGCTGAACCCGAGTTAGACCCGAAAAAACACGTACGGTGCCACTTTATGCCATCCAAAGGTGCTCTCAGCGGAAGCCTTTGGGTACACCTGAACTCCCTGGGGGAGCCTTTACGCAACCCCACACTCAACAGGACTCTGCGTCTTCACTCTTTCCTAACAACCCTAAACATAACCCTAACAGCAACAAGAAGCTCAACCCGAGTTAGACCCGAAAAAACACGTACGGTGCCACTTTCTGCCATCAAAAAGTGCTCTCAGCGGAAGCCTTTGGGTACACCTGAACTCCCTGGGGGAGCCTTTACGCAACCCCACACTCAACAGGACTCTGTGTCTTCACTCTTTCCTAACAACCCTAAACATAACCCTAACCGCAACAAGAAGCTGAACCCGAGTTAGACCCGAAAAAACACGTACGGTGCCACTTTCTGCCATCCAAAAGTGCTCTCAGCGGAAGCCTTTGGGTACACCTGAACTCCCTGGGGGAGCCTTTACGCAACCCCACACTCAACAGGACTCTGCGTCTTCACTCTTTCCTAACAACCCTAAACATAAGCCTAACCGCAACAAGAAGCTGAACCCGAGTTAGACCCGAAAAAACACGTACGGTGCCACTTTCTGCCATCAAAAAGTGCTCTCAGCGGAAGCCTTTGGGTACACCTGAACTCCCTGGGGGAGCCTTTACGCAACCCCACACTCAACAGGACTCTGCGTCTTCACTCTTTCCTAACAACCCTAAACATAACCCTAACCGCAACAAGAAGCTGAACCCGAGTTAGACCCGAAAAAACACGTACGGTGCCACTTTCTGCCATCAAAAAGTGCTCTCAGCGGAAGCCTTTGGGTACACCTGAACTCCCTGGGGGAGCCTTTACGCAACCCCACACTCAACAGGACTCTGCGTCTTCACTTTTTCCTAACAATCCTAAACATAAGCCTAACCGGAACAAGAAGCTGAACCCAAGTTAGACCCGAAAAAACACGTACGGTGCCACTTTCTGCCATCAAAAAGTGCTCTCAGCGGAAGCCTTTGGGTACACCTGAACTCCCTGGGGGAGCCTTTACGCAACCCCACACTCAACAGGACTCTGCGTCTTCACTCTTTCCTAACAACCCTAAACATAACCCTAACCGCAACAAGAAGCTGAACCCGAGTTAGACCCGAAAAAACACGTACGGTGCCACTTTCTGCCATCAAAAAGTGCTCTCAGCGGAAGCCTTTGGGTACACCTGAACTCCCTGGGGGAGCCTTTACGCAACCCCACACTCAACAGGACTCTGCGTCTTCACTCTTTCCTAACAACCCTAAACATAACCCTAACCGCAACAAGAAGCTGAACCCGAGTTAGACCCGAAAAAACACGTACGGTGCCACTTTCTGCCATCAAAAAGTGCTCTCAGCGGAAGCCTTTGGGTACACCTGAACTCCCTGGGGGAGCCTTTACGCAACCCCACACTCAACAGGACTCTGCGTCTTCACTCTTTCCTAACAACCCTAAACATAACCCTAACCGCAACAAGAAGCTGAACCCGAGTTAGACCCGAAAAAACACGTACGGTGCCACTTTCTGCCATCAAAAAGTGCTCTCAGCGGAAGCCTTTGGGTACACCTGAACTCCCTGGGGGAGCCTTTACGCAACCCCACACTCAACAGGACTCTGCGTCTTCACTCTTTCCTAACAACCCTAAACATAACCCTAACCGCAACAAGAAGCTGAACCCGAGTTAGACCCGAAAAAACACGTACGGTGCCACTTTCTGCCATCCAAAAGTGCTCTCAGAGGAAGCCTTTGGGTACACCTGAACTCCCTGGGGGAGCCTTTACGCAACCCCACACTCAACAGGACTCTGCGTCTTCACTCTTTCCTAACAACCCTAAACATAACCCTAACCGCAACAAGAAGCTCAACCCGAGTTAGACCCGAAAAAACACGTACGGTGCCACTTTCTGCCATCAAAAAGTGCTCTCAGCGGAAGCCTTTGGGTACACCTGAACTCCCTGGGGGAGCCTTTACGCAACCCCACACTCAACAGGACTCTGCGTCTTCACTCTTTCCTAACAACCCTAAACATAACCCTAACCGCAACAAGAAGCTCAACCCGAGTTAGACCCGAAAAAACACGTACGGTGCCACTTTCTGCCATCCAAAAGTGCTCTCAGCGGAAGCCTTTGGGTACACCTGAACTCCCTGGGGGAGCCTTTACGCAACCCCACACTCAACAGGACTCTGCGTCTTCACTCTTTCCTAACAACCCTAAACATAACCCTAACCGCAACAAGAAGCTGAACCCGAGTTAGACCCGAAAAAACACGTACGGTGCCACTTTCTGCCATCAAAAAGTGCTCTCAGCGGAAGCCTTTGGGTACACCTGAACTCCCTGGGGGAGCCTTTACGCAACCCCACACTCAACAGGACTCTGCGTCTTCACTCTTTCCTAACAACCCTAAACATAACCCTAACCGCAACAAGAAGCTGAACCCGAGTTAGACCCGAAAAAACACGTACGGTGCCACTTTCTGCCATCAAAAAGTGCTCTCAGCGGAAGCCTTTGGGTACACCTGAACTCCCTGGGGGAGCCTTTACGCAACCCCACACTCAACAGGACTCTGCGTCTTCACTCTTTCCTCACAACCCTAAACTTAACCCTAACCGCAACAAGAAGCTGAACCCGAGTTAGACCCGAAAAAACACGTACGGTGCCACTTTCTGCCATCAAAAAGTGCTCTCAGCGGAAGCCTTTGGGTACACCTGACCTCCCTGGGGGAGCCTTTACGCAACCCCACACTCAACAGGACTCTGCGTCTTCACTCTTTCCTAACAACCCTAAACATAACCCTAACCGCAACAAGAAGCTGAACCCGAGTTAGACCCGAAAAAACACGTACGGTGCCACTTTCTGCCATCAAAAAGTGCTCTCAGCAGAAGCCTTTGGGTACACCTGAACTCCCTGGGGGAGCCTTTACGCAACCCCACACTCAACAGGACTCTGCGTCTTCACTCTTTCCTAACAACCCTAAACATAACCCTAACCGCAACAAGAAGCTGAACCCGAGTTAGACCCGAAAAAACACGTACGGTGCCACTTTCTGCCATCAAAAAGTGCTCTCAGCGGAAGCCTTTGGGTACACCTGACCTCCCTGGGGGAGCCTTTACGCAACCCCACACTCAACAGGACTCTGCGTCTTCACTCTTTCCTAACAACCCTAAACATAACCCTAACCGCAACAAGAAGCTGAACCCGAGTTAGACCCGAAAAAACACGTACGGTGCCACTTTCTGCCATCAAAAAGTGCTCTCAGCGGAAGCCTTTGGGTACACCTGAACTCCCTGGGGGAGCCTTTACGCAACCCCACACTCAACAGGACTCTGCGTCTTCACTCTTTCCTAACAACCCTAAACATAACCCTAACCGCAACAAGAAGCTGAACCCGAGTTAGACCCGAAAAAACACGTACGGTGCCACTTTCTGCCATCAAAAAGTGCTCTCAGCGGAAGCCTTTGGGTACACCTGACCTCCCTGGGGGAGCCTTTACGCAACCCCACACTCAACAGGACTCTGCGTCTTCACTCTTTCCTAACAACCCTAAACATAACCCTAACCGCAACAAGAAGCTGAACCCGAGTTAGACCCGAAAAAACACGTACGGTGCCACTTTCTGCCATCAAAAAGTGCTCTCAGCGGAAGCCTTTGGGTACACCTGAACTCCCTGGGGGAGCCTTTACGCAACCCCACACTCAACAGGACTCTGCGTCTTCACTCTTTCCTAACAACCCTAAACATAACCCTAACCGCAACAAGAAGCTCAACCCGAGTTAGACCCGAAAAAACACGTACGGTGCCACTTTCTGCCATCAAAAAGTGCTCTCAGCGGAAGCCTTTGGGTACACCTGAACTCCCTGGGGGAGCCTTTACGCAACCCCACACTCAACAGGACTCTGCGTCTTCACTCTTTCCTAACAACCCTAAACATAACCCTAACCGCAACAAGAAGCTGAACCCGAGTTAGACCCGAAAAAACACGTACGGTGCCACTTTCTGCCATCCAAAAGTGCTCTCAGCGGAAGCCTTTGGGTACACCTGAACTCCCTGGGGGAGCCTTTACGCAACCCCACACTCAACAGGACTCTGCGTCTTCACTCTTTCCTCACAACCCTAAACATAACCCTAACCGCAACAAGAAGCTGAACCCGAGTTAGACCCGAAAAAACACGTACGGTGCCACTTTCTGCCATCCAAAAGTGCTCTCAGCGGAAGCCTTTGGGTACACCTGACCTCCCTGGTGGAGCCTTTACGCAACCCCACACTCAACAGGACTCTGCGTCTTCACTCTTTCCTAACAACCCTAAACATAACCCTAACCGCAACAAGAAGCTCAACCCGAGTTAGACCCGAAAAAACACGTACGGTGCCACTTTCTGCCGTCAAAAAGTGCTCTCAGCGGAAGCCTTTGGGTACACCTGACCTCCCTGGGGGAGCCTTTACGCAACCCCACACTCAACAGGACTCTGCGTCTTCACTCTTTCCTAACAACCCTAAACATAACCCTAACCGCAACAAGAAGCTGAACCCGAGTTAGACCCGAAAAAACACGTACGGTGCCACTTTCTGCCATCAAAAAGTGCTCTCAGCGGAAGCCTTTGGGTACACCTGAACTCCCTGGGGGAGCCTTTACGCAACCCCACACTCAACAGGACTCTGCGTCTTCACTCTTTCCTAACAACCCTAAACATAACCCTAACCGCAACAAGAAGCTGAACCCGAGTTAGACCCGAAAAAACACGTACGGTGCCACTTTCTGCCATCCAAAAATGCTCTCAGCGGAAGGCTTTGGGTACACCTGAATTCCCTGGGGGAGCCTTTACGCAACCCCACACTCAACAGGACTCTGCGCCTTCACTCTTTCCTAACAAACCTAAACATAACCCTAACCGGAACAAGAAGCTCAACCCGAGTTAGACCCGAAAAAACACGTACGGTGCCACTTTCTGCCATCAAAAAGTGCTCTCAGCAGAAGCCTTTGGGTACACCTGAACTCCCTGGAGGAGCCTTTACGCAACCCCACACTCAACAGGACTCTGCGTCTTCACTCTTTCCTAACAACCCGAAACGTAACCCTAACCGCAATAAGAAGCTGAACCCGAGTTAGACCCGAAAAAACACGTACGGTGCCACTTTCTGCCATCAAAAAGTGCTCTCAGCGGAAGCCTTTGGGTACACCTGAACTCCCTGGGGGAGCCTTTACGCAACCCCACACTCAACAGGACTCTGCGTCTTCACTCTTTCCTAACAACCCTAAACATAACCCTAACCGCAACAAGAAGCTGAACCCGAGTTAGACCCGAAAAAACACGTACGGTGCCACTTTCTGCCATCCAAAAGTGCTCTCAGCGGAAGCCTTTGGGTACACCTGAACTCCCTGGGGGAGCCTTTACGCAACCCCACACTCAACAGGACTCTGCGTCTTCACTCTTTCCTAACAACCCTAAACATAAGCCTAACCGCAACAAGAAGCTGAACCCGAGTTAGACCCGAAAAAACACGTACGGTGCCACTTTCTGCCATCAAAAAGTGCTCTCAGCGGAAGCCTTTGGGTACACCTGAACTCCCTGGGGGAGCCTTTACGCAACCCCACACTCAACAGGACTCTGCGTCTTCACTCTTTCCTAACAACCCTAAACATAACCCTAACCGCAACAAGAAGCTCAACCCGAGTTAGACCCGAAAAAACACGTACGGTGCCACTTTCTGCCATCAAAAAGCGCTCTCAGCAGAAGCCTTTGGGTACACCTGAACTCCCTGGGGGAGCCTTTACGCAACCCCACACTCAACAGGACTCTGCGTCTTCACTCTTTCCTAACAACCCTAAACATAACCCTAACCGCAACAAGAAGCTGAACCCGAGTTAGACCCGAAAAAACACGTACGGTGCCACTTTCTGCCATCAAAAAGTGCTCTCAGCGGAAGCCTTTGGGTACACCTGAACTCCCTGGGGGAGCCTTTACGCAACCCCACACTCAACAGGACTCTGCGTCTTCACTCTTTCCTAACAACCCTAAACATAACCCTAACCGCAACAAGAAGCTGAACCCGAGTTAGACCCGAAAAAACACGTACGGTGCCACTTTCTGCCATCAAAAAGTGCTCTCAGCGGAAGCCTTTGGGTACACCTGAACTCCCTGGGAGAGCCTTTACGCAACCCCACACTCAACAGGACTCTGCGTCTTCACTCTTTCCTAACAACCCTAAACATAACCCTAACCGCAACAAGAAGCTCAACCCGAGTTAGACCCAAAAAAACACGTACGGTGCCACTTTCTGCCATCCAAAAGTGCTCTCAGCGGAAGCCTTTGGGTACACCTGAACTCCCTGGGGGAGCCTTTACGCAACCCCACACTCAACAGGACTCTGCGTCTTCACTCTTTCCTAACAACCCTAAACATAACCCTAACCGCAACAAGAAGCTCAACCCGAGTTAGACCCGAAAAAACACGTACGGTGCCACTTTCTGCCATCAAAAAGTGCTCTCAGCGGAAGCCTTTGGGTACACCTGAACTCCCTGGGGGAGCCTTTACGCAACCCCACACTCAACAGGACTCTGCGTCTTCACTCTTTCCTAACAACCCTAAACATAACCCTAACCGCAACAAGAAGCTGAACCCGAGTTAGACCCGAAAAAACACGTACGGTGCCACTTTCTGCCATCCAAAAGTGCTCTCAGCGGAAGCCTTTGGGTACACCTGAACTCCCTGGGGGAGCCTTTACGCAACCCCACACTCAACAGGACTCTGCGTCTTCACTCTTTCCTCACAACCCTAAACATAACCCTAACCGCAACAAGAAGCTGAACCCGAGTTAGACCCGAAAAAACACGTACGGTGCCACTTTGTGCCATCCAAAAGTGCTCTCAGCGGAAGCCTTTGGGTACACCTGACCTCCCTGGGGGAGCCTTTACGCAACCCCACACTCAACAGGACTCTGCGTCTTCACTCTTTCCTAACAACCCTAAACATAACCCTAACCGCAACAAGAAGCTCAACCCGAGTTAGACCCGAAAAAACACGTACGGTGCCACTTTCTGCCGTCAAAAAGTGCTCTCAGCGGAAGCCTTTGGGTACACCTGACCTCCCTGGGGGAGCCTTTACGCAACCCCACACTCAACAGGACTCTGCGTCTTCACTCTTTCCTAACAACCCTAAACATAACCCTAACCGCAACAAGAAGCTGAACCCGAGTTAGACCCGAAAAAACACGTACGGTGCCACTTTCTGCCATCAAAAAGTGCTCTCAGCGGAAGCCTTTGGGTACACCTGAACTCCCTGGGGGAGCCTTTACGCAACCCCACACTCAACAGGACTCTGCGTCTTCACTCTTTCCTAACAACCCTAAACATAACCCTAACCGCAACAAGAAGCTGAACCCGAGTTAGACCCGAAAAAACACGTACGGTGCCACTTTCTGCCATCCAAAAATGCTCTCAGCGGAAGGCTTTGGGTACACCTGAATTCCCTGGGGGAGCCTTTACGCAACCCCACACTCAACAGGACTCTGCGCCTTCACTCTTTCCTAACAAACCTAAACATAACCCTAACCGGAACAAGAAGCTCAACCCGAGTTAGACCCGAAAAAACACGTACGGTGCCACTTTCTGCCATCAAAAAGTGCTCTCAGCAGAAGCCTTTGGGTACACCTGAACTCCCTGGAGGAGCCTTTACGCAACCCCACACTCAACAGGACTCTGCGTCTTCACTCTTTCCTAACAACCCGAAACGTAACCCTAACCGCAATAAGAAGCTGAACCCGAGTTAGACCCGAAAAAACACGTACGGTGCCACTTTCTGCCATCAAAAAGTGCTCTCAGCGGAAGCCTTTGGGTACACCTGAACTCCCTGGGGGAGCCTTTACGCAACCCCACACTCAACAGGACTCTGCGTCTTCACTCTTTCCTAACAACCCTAAACATAACCCTAACCGCAACAAGAAGCTGAACCCGAGTTAGACCCGAAAAAACACGTACGGTGCCACTTTCTGCCATCCAAAAGTGCTCTCAGCGGAAGCCTTTGGGTACACCTGAACTCCCTGGGGGAGCCTTTACGCAACCCCACACTCAACAGGACTCTGCGTCTTCACTCTTTCCTAACAACCCTAAACATAAGCCTAACCGCAACAAGAAGCTGAACCCGAGTTAGACCCGAAAAAACACGTACGGTGCCACTTTCTGCCATCAAAAAGTGCTCTCAGCGGAAGCCTTTGGGTACACCTGAACTCCCTGGGGGAGCCTTTACGCAACCCCACACTCAACAGGACTCTGCGTCTTCACTCTTTCCTAACAACCCTAAACATAACCCTAACCGCAACAAGAAGCTCAACCCGAGTTAGACCCGAAAAAACACGTACGGTGCCACTTTCTGCCATCAAAAAGCGCTCTCAGCAGAAGCCTTTGGGTACACCTGAACTCCCTGGGGGAGCCTTTACGCAACCCCACACTCAACAGGACTCTGCGTCTTCACTCTTTCCTAACAACCCTAAACATAACCCTAACCGCAACAAGAAGCTGAACCCGAGTTAGACCCGAAAAAACACGTACGGTGCCACTTTCTGCCATCAAAAAGTGCTCTCAGCGGAAGCCTTTGGGTACACCTGAACTCCCTGGGGGAGCCTTTACGCAACCCCACACTCAACAGGACTCTGCGTCTTCACTCTTTCCTAACAACCCTAAACATAACCCTAACCGGAACAAGAAGCTGAACCCGAGTTAGACCCGAAAAAACACGTACGGTGCCACTTTCTGCCATCAAAAAGTGCTCTCAGCGGAAGCCTTTGGGTACACCTGAACTCCCTGGGAGAGCCTTTACGCAACCCCACACTCAACAGGACTCTGCGTCTTCACTCTTTCCTAACAACCCTAAACATAACCCTAACCGCAACAAGAAGCTCAACCCGAGTTAGACCCAAAAAAACACGTACGGTGCCACTTTCTGCCATCCAAAAGTGCTCTCAGCGGAAGCCTTTGGGTACACCTGAACTCCCTGGGGGAGCCTTTACGCAACCCCACACTCAACAGGACTCTGCGTCTTCACTCTTTCCTAACAACCCTAAACATAACCCTAACCGCAACAAGAAGCTCAACCCGAGTTAGACCCGAAAAAACACGTACGGTGCCACTTTCTGCCATCAAAAAGTGCTCTCAGCGGAAGCCTTTGGGTACACCTGAACTCCCTGGGGGAGCCTTTACGCAACCCCACACTCAACAGGACTCTGCGTCTTCACTCTTTCCTAACAACCCTAAACATAACCCTAACCGCAACAAGAAGCTCAACCCGAGTTAGACCCGAAAAAACACGTACGGTGCCACTTTCTGCCATCAAAAAGTGCTCTCAGCGGAAGCCTTTGGGTACACCTGAACTCCCTGGGGGAGCCTTTACGCAACCCCACACTCAACAGGACTCTGCGTCTTCACTCTTTCCTAACAACCCTAAACATAACCCTAACCGCAACAAGAAGCTGAACCCGAGTTAGACCCGAAAAAACACGGACGGTGCCACTTTCTGCCATCAAAAAGTGCTCTCAGCGGAAGCCTTTGGGTACACCTGAACTCCCTGGAGGAGCCTTTACGCAACCCCACACTCAGCAGGACTCTGCGTCTTCACTCTTTCCTAACAACCCTAAACATAACCCTAACCGCAACAAGAAGCTGAACCCGAGTTAGACCCGAAAAAACACGTACGGTGCCACTTTCTGCCATCAAAAAGTGCTCTCAGCGGAAGCCTTTGGGTACACCTGAACTCCCTGGGGGAGCCTTTACGCAACCCCACACTCAACAGGACTCTGCGTCTTCACTCTTTCCTAACAACCCTAAACATAACCCTAACCGCAACAAGAAGCTCAACCCGAGTTAGACCCGAAAAAACACGTACGGTGCCACTTTCTGCCATCAAAAAGTGCTCTCAGCGGAAGCCTTTGGGTACACCTGAACTCCCTGGGGGAGCCTTTACGCAACCCCTCACTCAACAGGACTCTGCGTCTTCACTCTTTCCTAACAACCCTAAACATAACCCTAACCGCAACAAGAAGCTCAACCCGAGTTAGACCCGAAAAAACACGTACGGTGCCACTTTCTGCCGTCAAAAAGTGCTCTCAGCGGAAGCCTTTGGGTACACCTGAACTCCCTGGGGGAGCCTTTACGCAACCCCACACTCAACAGGACTCTGCGTCTTCACTCTTTCCTAACAACCCTAAACACAACCTTAACCGCAACAAGAAGCTGAACCCGAGTTAGACCCGAAAAAACACGTACGGTGCCACTTTCTGCCATCAAAAAGTGCTCTCAGCGGAAGCCTTTGGGTACACCTGAACTCCCTGGGGGAGCCTTTACGCAACCCCACACTCAACAGGACTCTGCGTCTTCACTCTTTCCTAACAACCCTAAACATAACCCTAACCGCAACAAGAAGCTGAACCCGAGTTAGACCCGAAAAAACACGTACGGTGCCACTTTCTGCCATCAAAAATGCTCTCAGCGGAAGCCTTTGGGTACACCTGAACTCCCTGGGGGAGCCTTTACGCAACCCCACACTCAACAGGACTCTGCGTCTTCACTCTTTCCTAACAACCCTAAACATAACCCTAACCGCAACAAGAAGCTCAACCCGAGTTAGACCCGAAAAAACACGTACGGTGCCACTTTCTGCCATCAAAAAGTGCTCTCAGCGGAAGCCTTTGGGTACACCTGAACTCCCTGGGGGAGCCTTTACGCAACCCCACACTCAACAGGACTCTGCGTCTTCACTCTTTCCTAACAACCCTAAACATAACCCTAACCGCAACAAGAAGCTCAACCCGAGTTAGACCCGAAAAAACACGTACGGTGCCACTTTCTGCCATCAAAAAGTGCTCTCAGCGGAAGCCTTTGGGTACACCTGAACTCTCTGGGGGAGCCTTTACGCAACCCCACACTCAACAGGACTCTGCGTCTTCACTCTTTCCTAACAACCCTAAACATAACCCTAACCGCAACAAGAAGCTGAACCCGAGTTAGACCCGAAAAAACACGTACGGTGCCACTTTCTGCCATCAAAAAGTGCTCTCAGCGGAAGCCTTTGGGTACACCTGAACTCCCTGGGGGAGCCTTTACGCAACCCCACACTCAACAGGACTCTGTGTCTTCACTCTTTCCTAACAACCCTAAACATAACCCTAACCGCAACAAGAAGCTCAACCCGAGTTAGACCCGAAAAAACACGTACGGTGCCACTTTCTGCCATCAAAAAGTGCTCTCAGCGGAAGCCTTTGGGTACACCTGAACTCCCTGGGGGAGCCTTTACGCAACCCCACACTCAACAGGACTCTGCGTCTTCACTCTTTCCTAACAACCCTAAACATAACCCTAACCGCAACAAGAAGCTCAACCCGAGTTAGACCCGAAAAAACACGTACGGTGCCACTTTCTGCCATCAAAAAGTGCTCTCAGCGGAAGCCTTTGGGTACACCTGAACTCCCTGGGGGAGCCTTTACGCAACCCCACACTCAACAGGACTCTGCGTCTTCACTCTTTCCTAACAACCCTAAACATAACCCTAACCGCAACAAGAAGCTCAACCCGAGTTAGACCCGAAAAAACACGTACGGTGCCACTTTCTGCCATCAAAAAGTGCTCTCAGCGGAAGCCTTTGGGTACACCTGAACTCCCTGGGGGAGCCTTTACGCAACCCCACACTCAACAGGACTCTGCGTCTTCACTCTTTCCTAACAACCCTAAACATAACCCTAACCGCAACAAGAAGCTCAACCCGAGTTAGACCCGAAAAAACACGTACGGTGCCACTTTCTGCCATCAAAAAGTGCTCTCAGCGGAAGCCTTTGGGTACACCTGAACTCCCTGGGGGAGCCTTTACGCAACCCCACACTCAATAGGACTCTGCGTCTTCACTCTTTCCTAACAACCCTAAACATAACCCTAACCGCAACAAGAAGCTCAACCCGAGTTAGACCCGAAAAAACACGTACGGTGCCACTTTCTGCCATCAAAAAGTGCTCTCAGCGGAAGCCTTTGGGTACACCTGAACTCCCTGGGGGAGCCTTTACGCAACCCCACACTCAACAGGACTCTGCGTCTTCACTCTTTCCTAACAACCCTAAACATAACCCTAACCGCAACAAGAAGCTGAACCCGAGTTAGACCCGAAAAAACACGTACGGTGCCACTTTCTGCCATCAAAAAGTGCTCTCAGCGGAAGCCTTTGGGTACACCTGAACTCCCTGGGGGAGCCTTTACGCAACCCCACACTCAACAGGACTCTGCGTCTTCACTCTTTCCTAACAACCCTAAACATAACCCTAACCGCAACAAGAAGCTGAACCCGAGTTAGACCCGAAAAAACACGTACGGTGCCACTTTCTGCCATCAAAAAGTGCTCTCAGCGGAAGCCTTTGGGTACACCTGAACTCCCTGGGGGAGCCTTTACGCAACCCCACACTCAGCAGGACTCTGCGTCTTCACTCTTTCCTAACAACCCTAAACATAACCCTAACCGCAACAAGAAGCTGAACCCGAGTTAGACCCGAAAAAACACGTACGGTGCCACTTTCTGCCATCAAAAAGTGCTCTCAGCGGAAGCCTTTGGGTACACCTGAACTCCCTGGAGGAGCCTTTATGCAACCCCACACTCAACAGGACTCTGCGTCTTCACTCTTTCCTAACAACCCTAAACATAACCCTAACCGCAACAAGAAGCTGAACCCGAGTTAGACCCGAAAAAACACGTACGGTGCCACTTTCTGCCGTCAAAAAGTGCTCTCAGCGGAAGCCTTTGGGTACACCTGAACTCCCTGGGGGAGCCTTTACGCAACCCCACACTCAACAGGACTCTGCGTCTTCACTCTTTCCTAACAACCCTAAACACAACCCTAACCGCAACAAGAAGCTGAACCCGAGTTAGACCCGAAAAAACACGTACGGTGCCACTTTCTGCCATCAAAAAGTGCTCTCAGCGGAAGCCTTTGGGTACACCTGAACTCCCTGGGGGAGCCTTTACGCAACCCCACACTCAACAGGACTCTGCGTCTTCACTCTTTCCTAA